>NC_047512.1:1834795-1952295 GCF_902827115.2 Pseudochaenichthys georgianus | reverse complement strand
GATAATGTCTTCTGGCCAATCAGAATCAAGATAACCGCGTTATGTTGTTGCAGGAAGTCCCGACGGAGAATACTTTTGCTGTAGTACAGGGGTGCACATAAATTATAACTGGTACGCAGGTTATGTGCGTAATCTGAAATACGTACCAGCACTTGTGTCACAAAGTGCATTTGCGTACCGAGTCGACGTAGGCCTACTTGTGAAGCTTTTCCAGAAGGCGACAGAGTCGGTCTCCGTGTGCACAGACAGGCTGCTGTTAACGTCGGTCTGTACAACGGAATTGTGCCAAAATTACACCAACCGGCTGCGGAGGGAGACTCCCCCCCTTCACTGGAGAACTGCGCTAAAACAGCTGATCACAACGGTCACGCTCTGTGGTCACGAAGTACTCCACTAGCCCCCCCCCTGTCGACTTTCCTGAAGTACTCCCCCGTTGATAGAAATCAACAGGTAATGAATTAAGACCCCACGGTTTGATGATTGATAGGTGTGTGGGCTGTCTTTCATTTTGACACACAGAAAAATGTTATAATAAACATAGATACTCCTATGTTAAATGGATATATCCGCCTGCTTTCATTTATCTTTCCATTCCCAACAATATACATAAAGAAATGGCATATTTTGGACATAGTTCGAATGGTGATTAATCTGATTAATTAATTTTTAAGCTGTGATTAATCTGATTAAAAATGTTAATCGTTTGACAGCCCTAATACATACATACACTTTGATTCATTCACAGTGTGGTATAATGAGACAATAACAGGCTACAGATGCGGACACACACACATATTTATATAAATATATACAATTTCAGAATCAAACAAGTATGAGAGCACTCTCATAATAACGTAACACAATCAGAGACTGGATATATCCCCCCCTCTCTCTGGTCGCTGAAATGGGGAATTGAAATTACGGGCCAAAAGTTGTATTTACAAGTAGGCTATTAAAAGAGGACACCAAACCAACTGAGACCCGTCTGTCCGCCGTACGCACTGTACAACATACACCTACACACTGTACAACACACCTACGCACTGTACAACACACACTGTACAACACACCTACACACTGTACCACGCACACACCTACAAACTGTACCACGCACCTACACACTGTACCACGCACACAAGTACCACGCACCTACACACTGTACCACGCACACAAGTACCACGCACCTACACACACCTACTACAGCTCGTAAAGCATAATCAGGCTACAGCCGTTGTGTATTTTATTATGTGAAGCACTAAATGGTTTTAGAGAAATATCGACTAAAGCAAATAAAGAGAGTAGGCCTGTTATACTAAGTGATATATATTATACACGAGCGGTGTAACGGTATACAATGGGGCAAAAAAGTATTTAGTCAGCCACCAATTGTGCAAGTTCTCCCACTTAAAAAGATGAGGCCTGTCATTTTCATCCTAGGTATACCTCAACTATGAGAGACAAAATGATAAAAATCACATTGTCTGATTTTTAAAGAATTTATTTGCAAATTATGGTGGAAAATAAGTATTTGGTCAATAACAAAAGTTAATCACAATACTTTGTTATATACCCTTTGTTGGCAATGACAGAGGTCAAACGTTTTCTGTAAGTCTTCACAAGGTTTTCACTCACTGTTGCTGGTATCTTGGCCCATTCCTCCATGCAGATCTCCTCTAGAGCAGTGATGTTTTGGGGCTGTCGCTGGGCAACACGGACTTTCAACTCCCTCCAAAAGATTTTCTATGGGGTTGAGATCTGGAGACTGGCTAGGCCACTCCAGGACCTTGAAATGCTTCTTACGAAGCCACTCCTTCGTTGCCCGGGCGGTAGGGCTGAACGATATACCGTGTCATGGCGATAACCGCGATATGCGCATGCGCGATATTCACACCGCAGGGACGTGCGGTTTTATTAATTTTTTTTTTTAATGCTCACGCACTTTAGCACAGAATTCAAAATAAAGATACCCTTATTACTTATCGAAACTGCACATACAATATATCCGATTAAAGCTGAGACTCCACAGATTATTTAAGTATAGTATCTAAGCAATCCGATCTCGCAACAGGGGAAGCAAACACAGACATCACAACACGTACCTTTTACGAATTTTTTACGGGAAATCGTCTCACCGTAGCTGTCAATCTGATCAAAAGACGTGTTCAATGGCATTAAATCGAGAAAAAACGCGGCTGAATCGGTTGATCCATAAGTTGATAATGTATCTGTGGCTTTGAAGCAATTGTTTATAATCCATAATTCCATTTTTATGTAAAAATCGGAGCACAACAGTTAGCTGCTAATGGTAGCCACCAGAGTATATGCAGCTTCCGGTTTTGGCTACGCGTCACTCTCGCGCTGGACTGCCGCATAGCCCAGACCGGAAGCTGCATACACTCTGGTAGCTACCATTAGCAGCTAACTTTTGTGCTCCGATTTTTACATAAAAATGGAATTTTGCTTCCCAACCCGGCCACTGTGCTACACTTCCCGCTCCGCCCCGCCTAACTGTACAGAAAGCGGCGAGATGCATTTCCTTAGGAATCGACAAGCAGAACCGAAACTAACACTTCTAAATGAACAATGGCGGACACGTACAATTTGCGAATGAGTTCTGCCTTTTGTAAACTGAATGTATCAATCATTTGTCAATAAATCAGGCCGAAAAACGTCACTTGTCCGCCGGACAAGTCAATTGAAAGATCTACTTGTCCGATATTGTAAATAACACTTCCCGGACGGTGGGACGTGTACTTTTTCGCACACTGGACCTGCACGCAGGTAACACCAAGAAATCACGAGGGTGTGCCCCTAAGACAGCTGTCCGAAAACAGCTGACACTAACCACATCGCCACAACACTATGAAAAAAACAAACGGACGCAACCCAAGGGGAAACGCCACTTAAGCCTAGCGGGGGAAACTCTTTACAAAAGCGTAACAAGCAGCAACGTCTTACCTTCTGATTGGCACACAAAACCTGACGCCATGTCAAACACTAAAGCTTCCTGAAACCCAAAAACATGATGTGTCCCCCAAATAGCAGCGCGGAGCCAGCACACAGCTGGACCACCTCAACTAATTAGCTGCTCAAATGACGCCATGTGCTCTGAGCACGACACTAACTTTTAACCCAATAACCCGTAGGACGAGCCCCAATTTGTTATGACCTGGCTCAAAAGGCCACAACAAAAAGGAGACGCACCATGCCAACGGTTATCAAAACATGTTTATTTAAAGGAAACAATCCAAATGAAATGAAGTGCAGCAATAAGTAAGGCATGAGGTGTGGACGTCAGTGGTATCAGTAGTGTAAATGCAGGGTGAGGGTTGCATGAATGTGTATGTGTGAGAGTGTTGAGGTGCACAAAGTAAAGCAACTAAAGTAACAACAACATATACTCAACAAACCCGGGGGCCGGTAGGGAAAAGCAGAGAGAGCCCAGAGAGGAGCAGAGAGGCTCTGAATAGCTGCAGGACACCAGACCCAGGTGCCCTGAGTTACTGCAATCACTGCAAACACCAATCACCACAGACCGGACAGCCAGCTCCTCTCTCCTGATGCACCCACAGGGGCATCCCACAGACCATACTAACCTGAGAGGCTGTCCACCAGCATCACCTGGGACCCAAAGCATGCTCCAACAGAGAATCTGAACTGCTACCATCTAATGGAGATTCACTGAAGTCAGCCTGAAGCATCCTTTGTGCTCCAGTCAGTCCTCTCAGGGAACACAGAGCTGCAGATCAGATGCAGGCTGAAGGCTCTTTGAGCAGCTCTCACTGGTCCTGCTGTTATGTTACATGTTGTTTGTTTCTCATGTATTGTGTTTGTCTTATGTGTCTATGTTGACGTTACACATGGAGCTGCTGTGATGCAAGTCACATTTCAGACTTGATCTGACAACTAAAGAATCGTAGACAACAACGTTCTAACCTCCATCTAACCATATCGTGCATTCATATTATATATTTCAAACGGGTTGTGATCTTTCATTTGGGGATAACAGTGTTAGGCATTCGTGAGGTGCAACAACATGAACGTGAACCTTTCCGTTTGCTCCCCAACGGCAGCCATTACGGCGCTCACAACAACAACAACAACAACAACTGCGTCGGGTCGATGATCGTGTTGCTTTTAATCACACGAAGCCAGAATAAATTGAATAACGACTTCTCCAACCTTATGCTTTGCTCCAGAGTGCCGTGGTTCATTGTTTATTAATGTGTTTCTGCAGCATTTACCGACCGCTGCAGTGCTGCTCTTCCACGGGAGCTTATTCTCCCGTTAGCTCCCGGTTAGCTCACACTGCAGCTCTAAAGTATTCACTGTCCGACTCACACAAGCAGCTGATGCATATCCCCAGTTCCCCTTAGCCTAAGTGAATGTGTGTCAGTCTGAATTGACACTGTTTGGTATCACAACGCTGTTATGAAAGTTTCTCTGGTATAAAACGGGTGATGTTGGCATAGCAACCGAAGCTAAACTGACTACTTGCATCCGATAGCTGCAATAATACAAAACAACACGTCTGCCTCTCTCCACAATGATCGATAACAGCGAACAGAATCACACGAAGCCTGGTTAGTGCTGCCTGACTTTATAAAGTGTGTTTATAGGCACACTGCTTGTAGGCAGGCTGACAGTCGACCCATGGGAGGTGGGTTTAGTTTCCTGCACGCCTCGACGTAAGAGAGACGTAAGCGACGTCTCCTCTTAGCTCCAAAGCTCTTGCCTCTGGACCGACAATTTTTTGGAGCTGGAAATGAAGCGGATTCCGGAGCTAAGAGCCGGCGCAGCTCTGGTGTGAACTGGAACACCCGGCGCTTTTCAGGCTCTAGCTCCGAGCCGGAGCTGAAAAGGCGCTGGTGTGAAAGGGGCACATGTTACCACAGTTTACCAGAGCCTCAGTTTCGTGCTCCACTAGCACAGGAACACGCTTTGCTGGCGGTGAAAAGAATCCCACCAGACTCCTTTGCCCCTCCAGCAGAGGGATGTCCTTCTCCTGTTTCCTCATTTCAAGCGATAAAAACTCTTCTGGACGCCCTCGGCTCGAGTCCAGGGCGTTCCGAGCTGAATAAGGGCGTCAAATGACGGCAAGACGCCCGCCTGGCGGAAACGCTGGAATTAGGAATATATTGTGATGAAGTGCACACTGACCTGAGCTCCAGGGGTCTCCTTGTTCTCCTCCATGCTGCTCTCAGTGCTCCTTCTCCGGCTGGGTCTCTGAAATAAGGGTGAGCACCAACGGTCAAAACTTTTTTCTCCCAGAGCTGTCAGCGCAGCGCCTCCACAGATCTGGCGCCCTAGGCGAACATCTATAACGCCAGTGCGACGGGCCGGCCCTGATCTCAGGTTACGCTGTAGGAAGTGTAGGTACAACCATAGAGATATATATAAACACGTGTTTATAGAGATCTATGGGTACAACGCTAACATTTCCCGCCCTTCGCAGTCTTACAGTAGCCAGTAGGCTACGGAGAGCGGTGAGAAACATTTCCTCAGGCATCGAAAAGCGGACCCGAATTTCACATTTCTAAATGATGCCGTTGGAATCTAAATGTTGGAACCAATAGGAGACAGTAATAAAGCTGCTTCTCTGAAGAGGAGAAACTCACAGCTCCAGGACTCTGTAAGTCAGGAGGAGACTAGAAACAACAAGTCAATAAACTGAGGCTTCATCCTGTAACATAAAGGAGTTACCTCACAGAAACCAGTATGCTAACGGCAATAAAGAAGAGTTACCGTCCTAACACAATATGCTGAAGGCACAAGGGGAGCGTTTACTCAAACTAAACAGTATGCATATAACTTTTGAATATACTGTGGGATAAATAATGTTAGAGAAAGTCATTATCAAGGTATCACACACACACACACACCTGCTTTTAAGCTGGAAACACTGAGAAGACCACAGAGCTGCTTCAGGTCCTCTCTGGGGACACTGGGTCCTGATGAAGACCACAGAGCTGCTTCAGGTCCTCTCTGGGAACACTGGGTCCTGATGAAGACCACAGAGCTGCTTCAGGTCCTCTCTGGGAACACTGGGTCCTGATGAAGACCACAGAGCTGCTTCAGGTCCTCTCTGGGGACACTGGGTCCTGATGAAGACCACAGAGCTGCTTCAGGTCCTCTCTGGGGACACTGGGTCCTGATGAAGACCACAGAGCTGCTTCAGGTGGAAAACTGTCAGGAGTGAAGAGGAGGAATTCAAAGAGTTTATTCAATGATATGTTCTATTTCTAGATGCTTCTATGTAGTGTTTTATCACATCATGTGCAGTGCCTTGTCTCATCTGTGCTGCTGTGACGTAAACATGTTCCAAATTGATCCATTTAGTCAATGTGATGTTAAGCAGAGGAGAACATGATAGAAAGGTCAGATAGTTATTAACATTACATGCAAATGACTTTAACAATTACGATAACAAGTTGGTTTTCTGTGTAAATTATTATTAATACAATACAAATATTTAGATATAATTCATCATAATCTGTGTAGCAACTCACATTCTAACTTACAGCTCACAGTTTGTTCACTTTTATTTCATTAAAATGACTTTATTCACATAGAAAGTGACATTAACGGTTGTTTGAACCACGGTTATAACGCTATCTGTGTCATTAACTATCACTAAGTTAACACAGAAAGCAAACATTAGCCAGTAAGACTGTTTAATGTACTCCATGTACACAGTATTTTCTGTATATTGTGTATTCTTTAGATACTCTAGTGATATGTGTGTAAACTTGCTGCAAATGCTTCATTTTCATTATATCTTATTGTATCTTTTAAATATGCTTAACTTGTGTAATGCCTGAAAACACTTCTGCTGTGACACAATCATTTCTCAGTTTAAGGTAAATAATTATTTAAATAAAGTATATCTATTTATCTAATGAGCTGAACCGTCGCTTAGCTTAGCGTTAGCTGCTAACTGAAGAACCCCATTCATTTCAATGGGAAAATGCTGCGTCACAGAATTGCGATGCTAACAAGCATATATTTAAAACTATATCTATGGTAAAGAGCACCATCACAACAACTCAAACTGTCTTAAAGACAACTGGTGTAATAAATAACTAACATAAAGTCAGCTTAGCATTACAAATCAACTGTTCCTCACCCAGAGCCGAACTGGAATAATAACTTTAGCTGTTAGCTTTTAATTTGAGACTATTTTTGGCGCACATATTAAAGTTTTTTTTGTGAGTTTCTTTCTTCCAATATTACAGCTGCGTTAAATAAGATAACTTCTGATTCGTGATTAACTGTAAACTAAGCTAACAGGTGTAAATACACGTAATGAAACCTCTGCGTGTGTTTAATCCACTCACTTCTTCTACTTCTTCTTCTGGTTTTTAATTCTTCTTCTTTCGTGTTTATTGGCGGTTGGCAAACCAACCTGTAGGTGCATTACCGCCACCAACTGGACTGGAGTGTGGACAAGAGACTAAGCAGAAAACAATAAACAAAAGAAACAAAACTCTAGATTATTTTAAATGTATCAATTTCTCTTAGAAACGTAATAATCTCTCAATATATATTGCCTGATGTTTTCCCTAACAGCCCTGATAGCGACAAGTCATGGCATTTTGCTTTCTTCAGTGTCTGGAAAAGCACATTTCTCTGAGTACTATATTTCCTGCAAAGCAGTAAAACATGCTCAACAGTTCCTGGCTGGCTGCAGTGTATACACTTTCCGGTTGGATGCTTTCCTATTATACTTAAAGTATGATTGAGACCTGTATGACCTATTCTCATCCGAGAAATTACATTTTCCTCCCTTCTTTTAAACCCCACCTTCCTTCCATCCCCCACATACCTTTGCATTTTATAAAGATGTCTTCATGTATCACTAAGGTCCCAATGATCTTGCCATGTTGTTTCTGCATATTTCTGAATGAATGTTTGAACCTCTGCTTTGCTGAGTGGAACTTCTATGTCTATGTTCATACTTCTGAGTGTTTGTTTGGCCAGAATATCCCCCTGTTCATTTCCCTCCACACCAACATGAGCAGGAACCAGATGAAACGAGTTGCTCTGCCTTTGATTTGCATTTTATATAACATTAAAAATACTTCATTTATTATGTTCGTTCTAGATGAAGATCTGCCTGATCGTATACTCGATAATGCTGAAAAGCTGTCAGATGCAATTACACTGTGATGTATTTCTTTCTCCTCTATCCATTTCAATGACGGCACCAATGCCAACAGCTCTGTGGTGTATACTGACACATGGTCTGTTACCCTTTTCTCTATATGTGTATTCCTCACTGGGATATAAGCTGCTGCCCCTGCACGCCCTGCCTCTGGATCTTTGGAGCCATCTGTAAATATGAGTGTTGAGTCTGAGTGATATCTTGCAAAGTGATTCTGGACTATGCGCCATACTGGTAGTTCTTTCTTTTCCTTTAACTCCTCTCGTATATTGAGGTCTTTGGCAATGGGAACAACCAGGGTGGAATGGACGAGATTGGAGCTGTGGGGCAATACTGTATTTGATTCAAACCGATACTTGCTGCTTTAACATCGCCAATCCATCCAGCACTTGTTAAATGTGACTCATTGTGCTCCCAGCAGTCTTTCAAAATACTTTTCGCAGGATGACCTTCACTGTGCCCCTGAAGGTTTACCCAGAATGCAACATTAACTTCACTCTTCTTATCCTTAAAGGCATTTCTCCCATTTCCACCTGCATTGCTGATACTGGAGATGTTTTAAAAGCCACTACAAATTCTCAGGGCCTGAGCTTGGAGGACATCCAGCTTTTTAAGGTTAGATTCTGCTGCTGCCATGAACGCTACACACCCATCATCGAATACAGGTCTCATGAGTGCCCGATATATATTCAGAAGTGATGACCTACTCGCTCCCCACTGCTGACCCACCAAACACGAAGTACATTGTTGACCTTTTTACATTTATTTTGAACTTTTCCTATTTGACTGCTCCATGTTAGCTTTCCGTCAAACCAAACACCAAGAAGTCTTATTGTATTAACCTGTTCAAGAGGTTGCTCATACTTTTTTAACGATATAGGAGCAATGTTATGGCGTTTTGTAAAACAAATGACCTGCGTCTTAGCTACTGGCAGTTTGAATCCCCATTTATTTGTCCATTTCTCCACTTCAACTATTGCAGCTTGTATTTTCTTTCCAACATGTGCTACATTGCGGCCTTTTGCCCACAAAGCCCCATCATCTGCATTCAAAGACGTTCCCACACTTGGATGAACTTGATTAAAAATGTCATGCATTTTTTGATATTTGATATACTTTATTAATCTCCATGTTTTCTCTGCATTTGACCCATCCTGTGTTAGGAGCAGTGTGCTGCCATTTTGAACAGCACCCGGGGAGCAGTGTAGGGAACGGTGCCTTGCTCAGGGACACCTCGGTAGCACTTGGTCTTGCCGGGACTTGAACTGGTGACCTTCCAGTTGACAAGCCGAGTCCCTATCGACTTCACCACTAAGCACAATATAGAATCCATTGTGTTCCGACCCCTCTGGAACCCACTTTGATATGGGGACAACAGAGCTTTACTTTCTAAGATATACGTTAACCTTTCCCTGGCGTCAGGATGGGCACTATTATCGCTTGTTTCCACACTGAAGGAAGTTGGCCAGAATCCCACACCCTGTTAAACAACCTTAACACAATGACTAGAGAGTTATCAGTCATGAGGTCCAGCATTTTGTAACAAACACCATCTTTCCCAGGAGTGGTTTGGCGAGCACTAATAATTGCTCTTCTCAACTCAAACATATAAAATGCAGGTCCACCTGATCTCCTAACGCTTCTACTCTATCCAATATTCTCGGGTTTTCCATTCGTGTATTATGTCTGCACTGCCGGGCTTCCTCTGTAAGGTTATCTGAACTATGAACTTTCCTAAATGTTTGAGCTAGAAGTTCCGCCTTTCCTACGTTTGTGACAGCCATTTTGTCGCCTCTGCTCAAAACTGGCAACTCATAGTTCCTTCGAATTCCCCCCATTCTCCTAATCATGCCCCAAACATCTGCAAGCTGTACTTCTCTTCCAATACTATTGCAATATTGCCTCCAAAAAGTGTGTTTTTGCGTTCTTATTGTTCTCCTCACTAGAGCCTGGGCCCTTTTACCCTGATTCAAAGCTTCCTGAGAATGGAGTTGTTTGAGTTGCCTGAATGCTTTATTCCTGTCTTTAATGGATTCACTACATTCACCATTCCACCAGGGTACACTCTTGGTACGCCTAACTCCTGCAATTCCCGGAATTGTTTCTTTAGCTGAATGAATGATAACCTTAACCAGCTCATCATTTCATTTATTTATATCATCATTTTCCTCTTGAAGTGTTTTACATCTATTCGTACTTACAACTTGGAAGGCATCCCAGTTAGCCTTTCCCAGTTTCCATCTAGGAATTTTCTTTTCCTTTTCAAACCTTATGTTGGTCCCAACTTTAGTCATACCGGATAATGAGCGCCGCCCACTGTAGTATGCTTTACCACATTCCATGCACTTATACCTGCTAAAGCACTAGATACAAATGTCAGATTGAGTACTGTTTCTATATTCTTCGTGCATTCTACTGCTTCCCCATAGCGAGTTATGTGAATTAAAATCCCCACACCATATTACTTTGTCTTGCAGTGAACCCCCAGCATCCTCTAATATACTTTCATCTAATTTCCCACATGGACTATAATAATTTACTATATCTATAGGTCCTCTATCATTCCATACTCTTATAACTATTGCTTCATGATCTGTACCTACATGCATAACTTTGTAACTTATCCCACTCTGTATGAATTTTGCAACTCCTCCCCCTCTGCCAGAGTCCCTATCTCGTCTAACTGCAGTATATCCCTTCACAATAAAATCCAGTTGTGGTTTCAGCCTGTTTCCTGAATACAAAGAACATTAGGTTTCTCTCCCAGGTTGTCAATATATTTGTTGAACTCTTGTCCATTTGCAATTAAACTTCTAGCATTCCACTGCAGTACAATTACCACCATCAGGATGATCCAGTCCCTGTCTGAGGTTGTTGGACGTCATCATTTAGGATATCTTTCACGTGTCCCCAGTGCATCCCTTTCACATCAAGGTACTTTTCAGATGATGTGACCATTATTTAGATTCTTTCATTCCGGCTTGTAGTCTGCGCTGAACAGTTGATCATCTCTGCCATAAACAGTACAAACTGTCTTTTACTCACTATCAGAGTGTCCTCCTTCAACTTAACACAGTTGTGGACTTTTCCTGTTTCTTTGCTCTTATTGTTGTTTCCCATTGTAACCTTCGTTCCTCCAGAAACTGTCTTCGCTGCCTCTGCATAGCTAACTCCCTGCGTCACCCTGACTCGCTGCACCTCTTCTTTCTTGCTAACCTCACATCCCCGGTACGCTGAGCTATGCTCCCCTCCGCAATTGCAACATTTCAGCTTTGCCCCTTCTTCACATTTGCCGTATTCATGATCCCCACCACATCTGCCACACCTTTGTTTTCCCTTGCACACTGCCGCCACATGTCCAAATCTCTGACATTCAAAACATCTTAGCGGTGGTGGAACATACGGTCTCACATCATAACACATCTATCCAATAAGTATCTTTTCCGGAAGCCTTTTTTCATCAAAGGTGATCAGAACCGAAAGACTATCTTCTTTAATCCCATTAGGGTTTGCTTTCATGCGTTTGACATCACTTATTTTTGCATTTGTTATATTCCCTTTCACATCATCAGCTGATATTCTGACGGGGATTCCTGTCACAACTCCCCTGACTAGCTTTCTGCCACTGAACAGTGAACATTCCACTTTCTTACCCTCCACGGAACTCATCTTTATTGCTCTCCCCTGTTGCTCTCTAGCCCTACATTTGATCAACATTGATCCATTCCTCCATACTTTAGCACTCATCACCTCCCCGATTTCTTTACCGATGGATTTAGTTAACCGTATAGGGTTGCACACGCCGAACGAAGGTCCCTCTTGCGCAAGTTTCACAACCACCATGAACTCCCGTTGTCTATTTCCGACTACTCTTTCTCTCCTTTCATCCTCACTATTGCTCTCATCCGAATTAGTATTTCCTCCCTTTTTACGTTTATTTCTCCTCACTATATCCCATTTTCCATTTTCACAACTCCCGCCTGGTGCGTCCATGTCTCCTGACTCGCTTCCTGCCTCGTCACTTCCCTCTGCCTTCTCTCGTCCAGTCACAGTCCAGTGACAGCCACCACCGTCTACCAGAAACAGCCAGCGTCTGTTCAGCACGAATCCTGTCTGTTGCATATATATAAGACTATGGACTACGACATTTAGGTTGACCGTTTATTGAACACGTTGTTGCATACGCTTCCATGACAACACCACAACAACACAACTGTATCCGGTTCACACATCCCAAAACTCCCGGTGCCATTTTAAAGGCACAGTCACACCTGATGTGACACATACATAACCCTGTCCAGGTGCTGCGTCGCAGCATTCAGTGTAATTTTCTCACATTGGATTCAACGCGTCATAGAGCGAGCAAGTCATTTAATTCGACGAGAGGCATAGCTGGTCACAGGAATGCGTTCAAATTTAGTCAGTAATTTGAGGAACTAGCGAAATGGCGAAAGCAGATAAAGTTGAGCTCGAAAATCCTTTTTTGGTTTCGCAGTTACGTACGAGGATGACGGACAAAGACAGGTGGAAATCACCGGTACCAAAAGAAAAAAAGACTGAAGTGCAAACCCAACTCCCACTAGCATTTAAGCCTCTACCACTCAAAAAAAGTTCAGACTGAGCCAAAGCTATTACAAACGCGAACTATTAGGGATGTCCCGATCACCTTTTTTTGCTCCCGATCCGATTCCGATCATTTGATTTTGACAATCTGCCGATACCGATTTTTCCTGATCCGATCTTTATGCAATGCATTAAGAGAAAAAAAAAGGTAACAAATAACGGCTGGTCATCCAACGCGATGAATTCAGCTATCTTGGCTGTTATTGTTTTGGCCTTTTCTCTGTTCTGGGGCAGTTTCTCTTTCCTTTTAAAAGTCTCTGAAAGTGTCGGTTGTTTCAGTGCCGTTACCTGAGTGGCCGCTGTGTACTCGCCGTGTTGTTGTTGGTGTTTGTTTCTCAGGTAGCGTATTAGATTGGTCGTGTTGAACGTAGCTCTGTTCTTTCCACCACGCGGAACCTCTGCCTTGCAAACATTGCATCTGGCTGTTACACTGCCTTCGCTTTCAATTTTATAATACTTCCAAACTCCTGACATTTTCTCTGTCCCGACTCCCGAGTCACCAGCTGAACGTAGCCTCTCGTTAGCTTACTGCTACTATTAGACACTGCGCCCACTCTGTTGCCAGCTTTGAGAGGAATAAGCAACCAGGTCTGAAAACAAGCCCAAAGAAAGCAACACATACATGATGTTGTGTAATTTTAAACAAAAACTAAGTCCTCAGGATGACTTTAAGACGTGAACATGGTCATTTTAGTTTTGTAATATTAAATAAAAAAAAAAAATATGTATATAAAAAAAAAAAAAAATCCCGATCCCCGATTTCTTTCTCCCGATCCCCGATTTTTTTGAAAATCACGTGATCGGCTCCGATCCCCAATCACGTGATCGGATCGGGACATCTCTACCAACTATCCTTATGTTGCCATGTTAGCAAAGCGCTACCTGGCTGTATCTGCTACCTCTGTCCCTAGCGAGAGGGTGTTCTCCACAGCAGGAGACATTGTAAGTGATGGCAGCAGATCTGCCCTTTCGGCAAGCAATGTGGACAAGTTAATTTTTCTTAAAAAAAACATGAAAATACAATGACAAGCAAGTCCTAATGTCAAACTGGCTCCATGTCCTGTCCCGTTGGGGATCCCGCCGACTACTCTTCTGCCGGGGGGTCCTGCCAACCCTGTGTCCTGTGCCGTTGGAGGCCCCGCCGACTGCTCTTCTGCCGGGGGTCCTGCCAACCCTATGTCCTGTGCCGTTGGAGGTCCCGCAGACTACTCTTCTGCCGGGGGTCCTGCCAACCCTATGTCCTGTGCCGTTGGAGGTTTCCGCCGACTGCTCTCCTGCCGGGGGTCCTGCCGGCCCTGTGTCCTCTTCCGTGGGGGATCTTGCCGACACCTGTCCCACCGGCTCCGGCTCCTGTCCGTTCGACACCGGCTCCTGCCCGGCCTCCGGAGCTGTCCGGTCTTCGCCCTCGGGCCCGGACCCTGAGAGCCACGGTCTTTGCACTCCAGCCCGGCCCCCTGAGTGCCGCGGTCTTCGCCCTCGGACCCGGCCCCCTGACTCTTCCTGCCGATGCCTTCGCCCTAGTGCCCGGTCCCCTGGGTTCGCCCGCTGTGGTCTTCGCCCCTTTTTGGACTCTGCCTTTCCCCCGGACCGTCCGCCCGAGACCCCCTCCTCGAACTCTGCCTTGCCCCCGGGCCGTCCGCCCGAGACCCTCTCCTTGAACTCTGCCTTGCCCCCGGGTCGTCCGCCCGAGACCTCTTCCTGGTCCTCTGCCGTGCCCTGGGCTGTCAGTCAAGGCCCGTCCTCCGGACCCCCTCCACCCACCCTGCTGGACATTTTGGATTTTATTTTTGGTGTTTATGGACGTCTAGTATCCGTTGCTTGAGGGGGGGGGGGGGTTTATGTCAAAATATTCATGTTACGTCACGTTTTTATGTCTAAGTATGGGTGTTTTGCTGTTCTCCCCGTCATGTTTTCCTCCTGGTTTATTGTCTGGTCCTTCTCCCTGTGTTTTTCCTCCTGTCATTAGTTTCCCTGCGTCTAGTTGTCGGATTGTGTTCACCTGTGGTCCTTGTGTTTCTCCTCCCCTGCCCGGCTGTTTCTCGTCTTGTGATTACCCCTCTCTGTATTTAGTCTGGTCTCTTCCTGTGTTTAGTGTTGGTTCGTCTTTTGTTTGTGAGCGAGTTCACCGTGGAGTGTTTTGTTTGTCCATGTGATATGTTGGATAAGAGCCCTTGAAATAAAGGTATTATCAGTGTTATCTGCGTTTGGGTCCTACCTGCTTCACTCCTCGTATCAACTTCGCTCTCTAACGGCCCCTACACACGGCGGCGTGCGTTGCCGCTTCAACGCTTCTGCCAATTCACTTTGAATGGGGTGACGTCACGATTCGCCGAACTGCATTGTGGGAGAAAAGCGTAGCTTCTCTCGAGGTGCTCGCTGCAAAAGTAGAGCAATGTTCTACTTTTGCCGCCTCGACGGAGGCGTCAGCCAATCAAATCCCTCGTATGTAAATCTGACAGTACAAGCACTAGCCAATCAAACCGGGTGTATGTTGGGAGAGCCAGACCGCAGTTATTTCCCATATGTCAAAAAATGGAGGAGAAAATTATCGTGGCGGTAGGGAATCACCCGGTACTCTATGACCAGTCCCTCTTTACATACAGGGATACAAACCGGAGGAGCCAGGCATGGGGGGAGGTGGCAGAGACAGTGGGGGAAACTGGTAGGTTTTCGCTTGTTTGGGGAGTTTATATCCAGTGTACTTCGTTTGAATGGACAGCTAGCAGGCAGACAGTATATTTAGCCAGCATGGATGTAGCATGAATGCTTTGCTTTGTATGTCTGGGGCGGGACATTCATGTGATTGGTTGTTGGTCGTGTTGCTCGCGTTGACTCTCCAAGCTCAAGACACGCCCACCGCCAAGCGGCAACGCACGCCGCAGTTCATCCAGGAAATACAACTTGAAGCCGGCCGTGGTTGTTTGTTCTTCATGCTTATATATCGGACTATTGTGACTCGCTCTGCGGTTGAAACAGACGGTGCATGAATGCGATTTTGCGGTAAGTGAAATTTGAGTACTTATTTATGTGTTAATGATTTTAATCTGCTACGTAATGAATGTTAAGGCTTGGGTTAGCGTGTAAGCGAGTGGTAGCTACATCGGTGCTAACGATGCTAATCGTAGCCTCCGAGTTAAAATCATAGACTGTATATATAAAGGTTGAGATGAAATAGACACGTGTTAAGCATTAAGTGGGATAATACTGTACAACAAACAGCTTCTGTTTGAGGTTGATAAAATAAGGTCATCCTTGTAACTTAGAGAGATATTTTATTATGAAGGTAGGAACTGTATGCATCGCTAAGGTTAATTTAAATTGGCTATGCTCAAGTATGTAGACAAGCTAACGTCGAAATCAACCTCACAATAAGATGTGTGTATATTTCAAATAATGTCATATTTCAAGAGATGACATTTTGAATCCCCAGTTATATGACCACCTCTCCACTTTTTTAATCGCTCCAGCTTCTCCATTACGTATGGGGCATGTCTTCCCCTCATCCACATAGCCCCATCATCTGCGTACAGAGCCCATTGGATCCATGTGTCTAAACATGTCAATATGTCATTAATCATGTTAAATAATATTGGACTGACTGCACTCTCTTGGGGATACCATTTTCTATTTCTAAATAATTGGAAATATCGGCTCCAACCTTTACTCTAAATGTCCCGTCTGTTCAAAAGGCCCTTACCCAATTGAACATTCTCCCTCCCATACCCATACTCAATTTGATCAGTAATCCATCCCTCCACATAGTCATACTGCTTTTCAATGTCAACGTACACTATTGCCATTATCCCTTTCAATTTCAATGTTTTTCCCCCATCATTACTCACTCTTACTAATTCCACATCCAGAGCTGACCTATTATCCTGTCTCTTCTCCTTCACGTTTTCATTCTCTGCTAGTAACTGCTGTTTTTGCTGCCTATGCATATCACTGAGATGCTCCCCACTATGTACTGCTGCAAGTGTCCTTCCTAACATACCTGCCTTCTCTTTATCTGTCACTGCCAGCCTCTCCCCATCAACCTGGAATTGTAATGGATTTCCCTTTCCCACTCATCTGCTTAAACATGGACCAGACATCACCTAATGTTACTCCTCTGCCAATGGTTCTCTTTTTTGTGTATTTGATTGTCCTTCGAGCAGCTGCACTTTTCCTTTGAAACTCTATAACATTATTTGGTGTCATGTTTTTCTTTAATTCTCTAAATGCATCGTTTCGCTCTTTAATAGCCCCGTTGCATTCCTCATTCCACCATGGCACCACTTTCTTCCTACCCTTGGTTGTTGCTTTGGGTATACTGTTCTCTGCTGCATTTAGTATATGTTGCGTTATGTGGCTTGTAATGACCTCTGTGCTTCCCTCTGATGTTAGCAGGTGTACCGACTCCTCACACCATATCCTACATTTCTCCCAATCAGCTTTAGCAAAGCACCACCTGGTTATTACTAGTGCTGTAACGATACACTAATCTCACGATACGATACACGATATTCAGCCAACGATACGATTCGATACACTTGCATCATTTTCTGAAAGATTTTAAAGGGACAGTGTGATTTTGGTGACATCTTGTGAGTGTTCCATTGACTTGGATTGAATTCAACTAAAAACTGAAAGCATCAATTATACAATATATGGCTCTGACTAGACAGAGTCTACAGCTTTCAAATGCTGGACAAAATTAATCAAAAGATGTGGTGAGAATTTGTTTCATTTATTGAAACAGTGCAAACTGTAGCTTACAAGCCTTTGAAACATAAGTGCAGTATCACAATGGACAATTAAAAGGTGCAGCAGGTGGTCTGTTCTGAACAGATTCTTTCACAGCATTTTTAGCTTAACACAGAATATGAGGTAGCCAATAATTCAAGTCACTAAGAACAACATTTAATGTAAAATGTACCTGCCAATAATTCAAGTCCAAAGGAGTAACATTTAAGCCAAACACACTAAACAGAAAGGCTCCTCTCTACATAACTGCATCTACATTCTCTTCAGATGTTTGTTCAGGAATATAATCTGATCAACGTGGTCTGGGAGAAGTGCACTTCTCTGAGCAGTGACGATATCTCCGGCGGTAGAGAAGACCCTCTCCGAGGAGACACTAGTGCCAGGGATGCACAGGTACCTTTTAGCAAGGTGTGACAAGAGTGGATACTCATACTGGTGCTCCTTCCACCAGACCAGTGGATCTTCTTTCACTTCCAAGAGATCTGCCTCCTTGTAGCGGGCCATCTGCTCCTTGGCCTGGTTCTCTTGGGTATTTGTCTCGGGTTGTGCTCCACCACCGTATCGTTCACCACCAAGAAGGGCAGCCAGTGGACAAGACGGCTTTGGATTCCTGGGTGGAGGATGCTGACCTTCAAATAAATAAACAATAGAAACACATTATTTATAGTTAATCACATTCCATAATTCCTACTCAGAGGTTCAGACAACACAGTGTGCTTCACTGGATAACAATGGGTGATACTGACCTTGACTGCCCTCTACTTCCTTGAATCGCACACCATCATCTACAGTCTCTTCCTCGGATGCCATCCCCTCATCATCAGCGCTACCATTACATTTTCCTGTGCCCTCTTCCACCACACTCCAAAGGGACAACTAAATGAAATAGGTCAACATGAAATTCATGAGCGTTCACTGCAATAAATCTTTTAATTAGTGTATTTAAAATATATGCCTTTAGAACTGTTAACATTATAGTATTTATGCTTTTTAAACAATTTAATATTTATGCATTTTAAACAGTTAACGTTGTAGGATTTGCCTTTTAAACTTTGAACAATGTATTATTTAGGCCTATGCTTACTCTCCAGGAGACGTTACATAGGATACAAGTCCAAGGGTTAAACCTAGCAGTACCATCATTGCCTTACCTCTGATGGCATTGGTTGATTCTGAGCCTCTGCAATCAGTCCATCATAAACTTCCTGTCTTTGGTTCTCAGTCAGGAAGGGAAGACTTTTGAATCTTGGATCCATTGCTGAACATGCATGGAGAGTTGCCCTGAGGTCGATGTACCTCTTCTGAAGATCCCCAGACATGGCAGCCTTCATCTCTTTTATGACTGCAGATTCACCTTCGATCGGTTTCAGTCCATTGATCAGTGTGTCCTGGAGGGGTGCGATAACTGACAGTGTGGGGGTCTTCTGCTTGGACATGTACTGTGTAGCCTCCTTCATGGGCTTCATCACGCTGACTACTTCTTCAGCTGTTGTCACGTCTGACTCAGTCAGTGTGCACAGATCCTTCTCGGTCTTCCTCCCCTCCCTCGAGAGCAGGGCTGCACAGATGGCCGGTTGTTGCTCAAGGAATCTTTCCAGCATGTCGTGTGCACTGTTCCACCTGTAGTTAAATAAAAGTAAGAAACTTTATTTATAGATTTATTTAAATTGATTTATTAATGACAAAATAAATTAATAATAAAAACAAAATAAACAATTGAAAAGTAACTACGCACAAACCTTGTAACCACGTCCGTCATCAGTGTGCTCTGGTAGATGTAGAAGCCTCTGTTTCTCTTTCAGCATGTGGTTGGCTGTGGTGCTTCGTCTGAAGAAGTTCACAATGCGTCTCATTCATCCCAACAGGCGTGCGACTGCTGTGATTTTGAGGGCACGTTGTGCAGCCAGATTTAGGGTGTGTGCGTAGCATTTGATGTGAAGTGTGAATGCTGCCTCCTCAGCTGCTATCGTCATATTTGACGCGTTGTCAGTGACAATTACTGGATCCTTTTCTGTGATTTCCCACTCAGCGAGGGCCTTTCTTAGATGTTCTGCCAGGTTGCGTCCGGTGTGGCTCTCGGGCATGTCCCTCGTTTGTAATACATACGTAACAAGCTCCCATTCCTCGTTAATAAAGTGGGCCGTGATGGTGACATATGCTTCAGTTGTCCGCGAGGTCCACCCGTCGCACGTCAGGGCAACTCTCTCCGCTTTGCCCAGGGAGGCTTTGACGTCTGCCTTTGTCTGAGCATACAGCCTGGGAACGCAAACCTTGGTGAGGTGTTGGCGGGTTGGAACAGGATAGCGGGGCTCCATCGCGTTCACCATGCGCCGAAAGCCTATGTTTTCCACCACGGAATAAGGTCACAAATCCTGACAAATAAAGTAGGCAATGGACTCTGTAATCTTCTGCGACCTTGGTGAAGTAGATGGGAACTTGTGGGAACAACCGCCATCGCTGTCCAGCACGGTTTGTTTTGGGTCACGCCGCAGCTTCTTGAGTTCCTGAGTTAGCAATTTGTCCGGGTGGTGACGTTGTAGGTGGGATCGTAGGTTAGTTGTATTTCCAGAGTATTTCACGTGTGTGTGACACAGCTTGCAAACCGCCATAGTTTTATCTAAATTGTCGCTTTCCTTCTTCTTTTTAAAGCCGAAGTGCTCCCACACATCTGCTTTTAAGCACGAAGGTGCTGGGTTAATGTGTGCCGCCATTCTCCTGAACCGCTTCGCACTCACTGCGAGAAGAAGAAACCGGCGTCTGCGTATCTAGAAATGCTCTACAGCGACACTAGCGGCTCGGCTGGCTGATGTAATCGCTCTTTATGCAAAGCGAACGGGGGGGGATGGGCAGGGAGCAGAGTGCCAGGCGGAACACAGGGATTTGAATGGGACTCAATGTATCGATACCCGCGGCTGAAATATCAATACAAGGACAATTTAAGGTAAAACCTAATAGAGGTGTCATACATAATAACCTAATAAAAGTAAATGTAACAACTACTACAGTGCAACAAAACAGGAAGATTAAATGTGGTCTCTTAAACATAAGATCTCTAGCATCTAAAGCAATATTGGTAAATGATTTAATATCAGATTATAATATTGATATATGCTGTCTCACTGAAACTTGGTTGAGACATGAAGAATATGTCAGCATAAATGAGGCCACTCCACCCAGCCATGTCAACACTCATATTGCTCGAGGCACGGGCCGAGGAGGTGGAGTTGCAGCAATCTTTGACTCAAGTTTACTTATCAATATTAAACCAAAATGTAATTATACCTCTTTTGAAAGCCTCGTTTTTAGTCTTACGCATCCGACCTGGAAAACTTTGCAGCCAATCTTATTTGTTACAGTGTATCGTGCACCAGGTCCTTATTCAGAATTCTTATCAGAATTCTCTGAGTTTTTATCAACTTTGGTTCTTAAAACAGACAAAGTAATTATCGTAGGTGACTTTAATATTCATGTTGACGATGATAAAAATAGCCTTACTGTTGCATTTAACTCTATATTAGATTCTGTTGGTTTCTGTCAGAGTGTAAATAAACCAACCCACTGTTATAATCACACTCTCGACCTTGTTCTGACTTATGGTATTGAAATTGAGCAACTATTAGTCGAACCGCATAATCCTGCTTTATCCGACCATTTCTTAGTAACTTTTGAAGTACTGTTACTAGACTACAAAGCATTAGTCAAAAGCTCTTGCAGCAGAAACCTATCTGTTAGTGCTATAGCCACATTTAAGGAAGAGATTCAACCAATACTTAACTCGATAGCATGTCTGCATGTAGGGGAGGAAACTTATACAAAATGTACACCACCCCAAATTGATCATGTTGTTGATAGTGCTATAGATGCGCTGCGAATAAAATTAGATTCTGTTGCTCCTTTGAAAAAGAAGAAAATAAAACAACATAGATTAGCTCCATGGCATAATGCCGAAACCCGCAAAATAAAGCAAAAGTCTAGACAACTTGAAAGGATATGGCGTTCCACTAAACTTGAAGAATCTCGTTTAATTTGGCATATTACTCTCAATGAATATAAGAAAGCACTGCGTAAAGCGAGAGCAGCCTACTACTCTTCATTAATAGATGAGAATAAGAATAATGCAAGATTTCTTTTCAGCACTGTAGCCAGGCTGACAGAGAGCCACAGCTCGATTGAGCCTTCTATTCCCTTAGCACTCAGTAGTAATGATTTTATGTGCTTTTTTAACGATAAAATTGTTACTCTTAGAAACAAAATTAATGACCTCTTGCCTTCGACCAGTATAGTGTTATCAACAGCTCCCGGAATCGTAAGTTCTAATATTACACTAGATAGTAAACTAGAATGCTTTTCAGCCATTAACCTTGAACAATTACATTCAATGATTCTCTCTTCTAAACCATCAACGTGTATGTTAGACCCAATTCCAACTAAGCTGTTGAAGGAAGTTTTTCCATTAATTAGCACTTCTTTATTAAATATTATGAATATGTCTTTATTATCAGGCTATGTTCCACAATCATTCAAAGTAGCAGTGATAAAACCGCTTCTTAAAAAGCACAACCTCGATCCAGAGGTTTTAGCCAACTATAGACCTATTTCTAATCTTCCGTTCCTCTCAGAGATTCTTGAGAAAGCGGTCGCAAAACAGTTGTGTGATTACTTAAAAAACAATGATTTATTTGAAGATTTTCAGTCTGGCTTTAGAACACATCATAGCACAGAGACAGCTCTGGTTAAAGTCACAAATGATATTCTAATAGCCTCAGACAAGGGACTTGTCTCTATTCTTGTTTTGCTCGATCTTAGTGCTGCATTTGATACTATCGACCATGATATCCTATTGCAAAGACTAGAGCACTTAGTTGGCATACAGGGAACGGCTTTAGGCTGGTTTAGGTCCTATCTATCTGAACGCTCTCAGTTTGTACGTGTTAACGATGAATCTTCCACGCAAACCAAAGTTAGCCATGGAGTGCCACAGGGCTCAGTGCTCGGACCTATTTTGTTCACATTATATATGCTTCCGTTAGGCAATATTATAAGGAATCATTCTGTAAACTTTCATTGTTATGCGGATGATACTCAACTATATTTATCAATCAAGCCTGATGAAATTAATCATCTAAATAAAATTCAAGACTGCCTTAAGGACTTAAAAACGTGGATGACCTTAAACTTTTTGATGTTAAACACGACCAAAACTGAAGTTATTGTACTTGGCCCGAAGAATCTACGAAACAAATTATCTAAAGACATACTAACTATGGATGGCATTAATTTGGCCTCCAGTGAGACTGTAAGGAATCTTGGTGTTATATTTGATCAGGATTTATCCTTTAACGCCCACATAAAATCAATTTCAAGGACCGCCTACTTCCATCTACGTAACATTGCAAAAATCAGGCATATCTTGCCTCAAAACGATGCAGAGAAACTAGTCCATGCATTTGTTACTTCTAGGCTGGATTATTCTAACTCTTTATTATCAGGGAGTACCAAGAAGTCAATCAAGTCGCTTCAGCTGATTCAAAATGCTGCGGCTCGTGTACTAACCAGAGTTAGGAAAAGGGACCACATTACTCCTGTTCTGGCTGCCTTACACTGGCTCCCTATAGAACACAGGATAGAATTTAAAATTCTTCTTCTCGCCTACAAAGCCCTTAATGGGCAGGCGCCATCTTACCTTAAAGAACTCATTATACCCTACTGTCCTACTAGGGCATTGCGTTCCAAGAATGCAGGGTTGTTGGTTGTTCCTAGAATCTTTAAAAGTACAATGGGAGCCAGAGCCTTTTCTTATCAAGCTCCACATTTGTGGAATCAGCTTCCAGTTTGTGTTCGGGCGGCAGACACCCTATCCGTTTTTAAGAGTGCGCTTAAGACCTTCCTTTTTGATAAAGCTTATAGTTAGGGCTGATTAGATTCAGCCCCTAGTTTTGCTGATATAGGCTTAGTTTGTCGGGGGACATCTTACTTCTTCCTTCTCTCTGTCTATACCCGTGTACACTCATGTTCCGATTAACCCAGCTTCCCCAAATGTCTTTCTTTTTGGTGTCTATATACGCTGGGATCCGGAGTCATGGATGATCCTGCGGTCCTGTGTCCTGGATCGCGAGCGCTGGATCTTGAGTCGTGGCTGTGGTCCTGGATCATAGGTCCTGGATGGATATCCTCGTGGATTCATCTTCCTATTATACACACATGCATTTCCAAACATTTGGACTACCTATGTTGCAAATGTATTATCTTTTCAATTTACACACGGCATCTATTGCACGTCTGTCCGTCCTGGGAGAGGGATCCCTCCTCTATTGCTCTCCCTGAGGTTTCTCCCATTTTTCCCTTTAAAACTGGGTTTTCTTTGGAAGTTTTTCCTTGTACGATGTGAGGGTCTAAGGACAGAGGGTGTCGTATTGTCATACTGATATTCTGTACACACTGTGAAGACCACTGAGACAAATGTAACATTTGTGATATTGGGCTATATAAATAAACATTGATTGATTGATTGATTGATTGACTTTCCCGAGAAACAAAATATCGATATATATCGCAGGATCGATTAAATTGCACAGCCCTAGTTATTACACCTCCTTTCTGCATATATACATTATTATTCATTTTAGTAAGCACTGGATAATGGTCACTTCCTACAGTGGAGTTATTCAAAACAAACCATTCGCATGTATGAACCAAACAGTTTGACACTAATGTCAGATCCAGGCATGAGACTTTCCCCCTGTGTACATCCACTCTTGTGCCATGTCCATCATTAAGGCATACTAGTGTTCTTTCCTCCAGCATTTCTTGATTGTAGTATTTATTACATGTACAGCACTTTGGCCCGACCAAAAATCGCTTTTAAACGTGCTTTATAAATAAACTTTGATTTGATAGTACATCTCAAATACATCGCTACACAACCTGTGGTATTTGAAAATAAGGGAATGACATGTTTATAATATGCTGCCAAACACAACAGCTATGCAGGGTTGCGAGTCTGTTTCTAAAGGCCATTTTATTTTTGGTAGTCTGATCATTTTAACAAGAGAATAGGATCAAACTGAAAACATCGTAATGTGTTCTAGATACATGAATCCTTGGTTATTTTAGACCAGAACAGACTGCTAACTAAACAGGAACTATCAAAAACATCCCAATCAAAGTTTAAAGTCACAACATTTTATTAAACAAACAGATTATTGGAGAACTACCCTGCAGATTAATGAACAGTGAAACTCGCTCATGGACTTTAAGGTGAATACTTTAAGAACAAGTTTTCCCACACTCTTAACACCACTATGGTTTTAAGAGTGTGTGAACACGAAGATGTGATTTGAGAGCATCTGATCTAGTGAACGTTTCCCCACACTCTTCACAGCTGTACGGTTTTTCTCCAGTGTGAATACGGTGATGTGTTTTGAGATCACTTGATGTCGTGAAAGTTGTCCCACACTCTTCACAGCTGTAAGGTTTTTCTCCAGTATGAATATGTTGATGTGTTTTGAGATAACTTGATGTAGTGAACGTTTTCCCACACTCTTCACACCAGTACGGTTTTTCTCCAGTGTGAATACGGTGATGTGTTTTGAGATTACCTGATGTAGTGAAAG
Organism: Pseudochaenichthys georgianus; assembly: GCF_902827115.2. Lineage (NCBI taxonomy): Eukaryota > Metazoa > Chordata > Actinopteri > Perciformes > Channichthyidae > Pseudochaenichthys > Pseudochaenichthys georgianus. The sequence goes on along the minus strand of NC_047512.1, from coordinate 1,927,149 downwards.
TTGTCCCACACTCTTCACAGCTGTAAGGTTTTTCTCCAGTATGAATATGTTGATGTCTTTTGAGATGACTTGATGTAGTGAACGTTTTCTCACACTCTTCACAGCTGTATGGTTTTTCTCCAGTATGAATACGTTGATGTGATTTGAGAGCACCTGATGTAGTGAAAGTCGTCCCACACTCTTCACACCTGTAAGGTTTTTCTCCAGTATGAATAAGTTGATGTGATTTGAGAGTACCTGATGTAGTGAAAGTTGTCCCACATTCTTCACAGCTGTAAGGTTTTTCTCCAGTATGAATACGTTGATGTGTTTTGAGATTACCTGATTGAGTGAAAGTTTTCCCCACACTCTTCACAGCTGTAAGGTTTTCTCCATTATGAATATGTTGATGTGTTTTGAGATGACCTGAATTGAGTGAATGTTGTCCCACACTCTTCACAGCTGTAAGATTTTTCTCCAGTATGAATACGTTGATGTGATTTGAGATTACCTGATTGAGTGAAAGTTTTCCCACACTCTTCACAGCTGTAAGGTTTTTCTCCTGTGTGAATATGCAGGTGGCTCTTTAAATTTCCAGATGTTGTAAAGGATTTGTCACATTGCTGACAGCTGTGTCGTCTCTCTCTTCCTTTCGGTTTCTAGAACAGACGACAGAGAAAGAGAGAAAGTCAATCTAAAAAGCATAAATACACAAGTTAACACAATAAAAACTCACTTAATATAAACCTTGAGTTAACAAATACTACTTATCAACTGTTTGTGTTTATTATATTTGTATTATATTTGATACAGTAATATTCTAACCAAAGTATATACCAGAGGTTGGGACTCGAGTCACATGACTTGACTCACATATTTTTGACTTGAGACTTGCTGACTAACATTGATAAAAGACTCAACTTGACTTGAATTCATGACTTGAGACTTGACTTAGGCTTGAGACAGATGACTCGAAAGGACTTTACTTTTTAAAATAAAAATTTGCATTGTATGAAGCCCCTAGAGGCCAATAACAAAAACAAAAAAGAGAAAGTATCTCGTTCGCAGGAGAAAGTAGGAAGTGGAGCACACAGGAGGACGACGTTTCATTGCAGACTGTTATGTTTATGTGGGGAATACATACATTATTTGAGATACATTCAAACTCGGACTTCATTTTACGGACATTTCGACCAGGGGTGTAGATTTATTTGGTCAAGCACCGGATCGGCAAAACAGGAGAGTCTGTGAACCAGTCTGCCTTGACCTATGTATTAATGTCTGTGACTCTCAGTATCTGCTGCCCACAGCTGTTTTATAGAGGATTTAAATGCGGAAACTGGGGTTATTCATCAGGATTTCGTAGGACTTTACTTGCTTGACTCTCACCCCAGTAACTTGAGACTTGCACATGTATGACTTACTCCCACCTCTGGTATACTGGAGACAGAGGGAGATGGCATCATGTCACCTGCGAGTCTCAGTATGCTCCGTTCGTCTTGTTTTAGTGGTCTAATTATTGTCTAAACTTTGTTGTGTCTGTATGAACGTCATTTTGAGAGACCATGCTTTTGATCCTGTGGATTACATTTGCCTTCTGCAGACCATGTCTGGCCATTCAACTTTCCAAGGACACACCTGAGTGGACAGCACGAACAGGTATGGCGAGGAGCCCCGGCCTCTACGCTGCTACAGCCGCAAGGCTATGCTAGAGCTACAATGCGATCGGCTTCCTACGAATACACCAAGCCACCTGTGCTCTTCGATATTGGATGAAATCCCTCGGGAGCCGCTTAGAAACACCAGGAAAAAGAGACGAGGAACGAGGGGAGGCGTTCAGAATCGCCTACGGCGGAGATTCAGCCGGCCACCACTTTCCATCATTCTCAGAAACCTGCGCTCATTGAGCAACAAACGTGGACACACTAAGGACATACACAAGGTACTGTCATGAATTTCTTGAGGCCTCTTTATTATGTTTCACGAAAAGTTGGCTACGATCTACAAAGCCTGAATCTCTTTGAAGTACCCGGACTCACCCTTGTTCGAGCAGACAGTGATGCGAACTCGGGGAGGAAAAACCAGAGGGGGTGGTATTTGTGTGTATATTAATGATCTGTGGTGCCGATCATACTCAGTAAAATGTAAAACCCTGTGATCCCAACGTAGAAATTCTCGGCAAGACGTTTAAGGACCCTTTTATCTGCCTAGAGAATTCGGGTGTATTTACTGTTTGTTGTTTACGTGAATCCCAGCGGCAGAGGACACTGTGTTCACGAGCTACAACTCAGCCACCGATGCACCGGCAAGAGTGCTCTGGGACATGAAGCAATGTCACCTGGAGGACTGTGTTACCTGGGTTCTAGCAGTATGTTAGGGATCACAGCAGGAAAGACAATATCCTGGACAAATGCTTTGTTAATGATAAAGGAGCCATTAGAGGTTTCTCAATACTCAAATTTCACCTCCTCGACTCCTATCCTCAATACTTAGTCCCACCCACAGGAGATGCGAGTGGAGGACTGAGGACAGAGGAGGGGAAGCAGCAGGCGGTTAGAGAAATGAGAACTCCTCTCCTCTGAGCGGTCATTTTAAAGAGATGTCCATTAATGATGACAGGAGGCACAGCAGCCCCTCTGTCTGATGGGACAGATGTGTTCATGACCACTTATATATATATATATATTTACTTTGATTCATTCACAGTGCGGTATAATGAGACAATAACAGGCTACAGATGCGGGGACACACACACACACATATATAGATATAAATATATACAATTTCAGAATCAAACAAGTATGAGAGCACTCTCATAATAACGTAACACAATCAGAGACTGGATATATCCCCCCCTCTCTCTGGTCGCTGAAATGGGGAATTGAAATTTGTATTTACAAGTAGGCTATTAAAAGAGGACACCAACCAACTGAGACCCGTCTGTCCGCCGTACGCACTGTACAACACACACCTACACACTGTACCACACACCTACACACTGTACAACACGCACCTACACACTGTACCACGCACACACCTACACACTGTACCACACACACCTACTACAGCTCGTAAAGCATAATCAGGCTACAGCCGTTGTGTATTTTATTATGTGAAGCACTAACTGGTCTTAGAAAAATATCGACTAAAGCAAATAAAGAGAGTAGGCCTGTTATACTAAGTGATATATATTATACACTAGCGGTGTAACGGTATACGTACCCGTACCGTTCGGTTCACGTGTGTACCAAACGAATATAACGTTAAACGTAAAATAATTGAGAACGTGAACAACTTCTTGGAAGCAATCTCAGGTGCTGCGTCGCAGCATTCAGAGTAATTGGCTCACATTGGGTTCAACGCGTCATAGAGCGAGCAAGTCATTTTATTGGACGAGAGGCATACTATGAGAGCTGGTCAGAGGGATGCGTTCAAATGTAGTCAGTAATTTGAGGAACTCTCGAAATGGCGAATAAAGTTAACGTTGAGCTCGAAAATCCTCCAGCATCATTGAAGTCTCCGGTTTGGGAACATTTTGGTTTCGCAGTTACGTACAAGGATGACGGACAAAGACAGGTGGACCGAAACCAAAGATGTTTGTCGGCATTGTTCAACTAACATTGGTTACGCGACTGGCAATACATGAAACTTGCACACTCATTTGAAAAGGCATCAACTGAACGTGAATATCACCGGTACCAAAAGAAAAAAGACTGAAGTGCAAACCCAACTCCCGCTAGCATTTAAGCCTCCACCACTCGCAGAGAGTTCAGACCGAGCCAAAGCTATTACAAACGCCAAATATCCTTATGTTGCCATGTTAGCAAAGCGCTACCTGGCTGTATCTGCTACCTCTGTCCCTAGCGAGAGGGTGTTCTCCACAGCAGGAGACATTGTTAGTGGCCGCAGATCTTCTCTTTCGGCAAGCAATGTGGACAAGTTCATTTTTCTTTAAAAAAACATGAAAATACAATGACAAGCAAGTCATAATGTCAAGCTGGAACCTGCAATCACACACAAAACACACACACAACTAGACGGCCAAGTGGTGTGGAGGGGGTCGCCACAAAGTAATGAATCATATGTGACTAAGGACATTAAAAAAAGTTATAAAAACCAGGAAAATAGCTATGGGAGCACTTAGACAGAGAAAGAACTGAAAGTCAAATTGAGGGAATCAAAACTGGCACACAGAGAGCTTTTGGGAAATGCTTTTAAAGCCAAAGACCCCAAAAAAGTGTGGGACACCATGAGAACCATGACAGGAAGGACCTCTTCAGCTAAACCTATTGTGACGGACAAGACATACTTGATCCATACCAATTTGCCTATAAGCAAGGGGGTGGTACTGTTGCTACTCTGGGTCATATCATCACTAAACATTTAGATAAACGTCACACCTATACAAGAGCGCTCTTCCTAGACTTCTCAGCAGCAACACAATACAAGCAGACATCTTGGTGTCAAAAATGGCCAAAATTGAAGTAAATCCATACCTGATTTACTGGAATGCCGCTTTCCTCACCAGGAGAGAGAAACTGGTGAAGGTTAACAAAACCCTGTCATCTGCCATCACAACCAATGTAGGGGCCCCCCAGGGCCGCGGGAGTTCAGCTGTGCTCTTAGCTTCTTTTAGCTTCTTTTGATGACTTTACTGAGCTGCTGTCTATAGTGTGTTTTGACTTTGACCATCTCGTCATTGTTGGTGATTTTAACATCCATGTTGACAACCCCCAGGACAGAGGGGCTGTCTTGATAACTATGGACTGACTCAGCATGTGACGGAGCCCACGCACAATAAGGGGCACACTGGACTTAAGGATCTCAAAGGGTCTGAATATCTCTGAGGTTGTGGTGACTGATGTTGCGCTCTCTGATCATTCCTTTGAGAGCTCTATTTCTGTTGACACAAATGTTCAAAAAGAGGTAACCACAAAGCGATATTTAACTGAAAATACTAGGGAAATGTTTACTCTGAATGTTTCTTCAACACTTGCCCCTGCTAACATCTCAGTAAATGAGCTAGTAGATCATTTGAATTAAAAATGTTATAGATGCCATTGCTCCAACTAAGGTAAAGGAAGTGACTGGCAATAACATATCTCCATGGAGAAAGGCCATGACCGTGAGAGCAGAAAAAAGAGAGTGTCGAAAATCTGAACGTAGGTGGTGAAAAACAAATCTCCAGGTTCACTTTGAAATCTATAAAGAGAGACTTGGCTTTCATAATTTGGAATTGAAAATTGCACGACAATCGTTCTTCTCTGACATCATTGCCAAAAACAATGCTCGTACCTTGTTTGCTACCGTCGACAGACTAACTAACCTCAGTAGCCTCTGAACTTCTATCCACCAGGGCCTGCAATGATTTTGCCTTCTTCACTGACAACATTCAGAGAATCAGACAAGCAGTCAGCGCCTCTGCATCAGGTACAGCAAATGTGTTGTCTGTGTCCACTTAACATCAATTCAAACACCATGACACAGTTCCATCAGATTAATGATAAAAACCTAGAGGACATTATACAACTTCTGAAGTCCTCCTCCTGCTGCCTTGATATTATTCCAACAGGATTTTTCCAAGATGTTTTTCATTGCATGGCCTCAGATCTACTTCACATAGTAAACAAGTCTCTTCACTCAGGTATTTTTCCACAGGCTCTGAAAACTGCAGTCATTAAACCACTCTTAAAAAAAGAATAATCTAGATGCTTCAGTAATGAACAATTACAGGCCCATATCAAACCTGCCATTTCTAGGTAAGATCATTGAAAAAGTGTTTTTCAACAGTTGAGTAACTTCGTGCATTTAAATAGCTGTTTCGATGTGTTCCAGTCAGGCTTCCGTCCAAACCACAGCACTGAGACTGCTCTTGTAAAGGTCTTTAATGACATCCACTTATGGCGCATTTCCACTGCAGGGCCTCGTACGGCTTAGCTAGGCCTTGGCAGAGCCATTTAATAGAAGAGTTACGACACCGGAAGTCCAAAAACGGTTATCGTCACGTGGTTCATGTAGACGAGGGATCGTTCCCCGGAAGTTCATGGCGGGCAATGTGAATGCATTGATAACAGGAGATAGAACTACGATTTTTGGTAATTATTAGTGAATAAAGGTTTTGATTTGCAATATTTATACAACAAATCGATATGTGTGTATTTACATCAATATGTTTTAAAAAATAAAATCGAATTTGCTAATATTAAGTGATAATATTAGGATTAGTGTGAACAACTAGTTTACATGTTAGGCTAACAGTGCCTTGGTTAAAGAGCCTGTTGCTGTTATTTATAGCTTTGAATTCTTTCAAACCAATATTATCTTCTTAAACTTGTATGGTAGTCAGGAGCATCACTTTCTAATGTGTATTGATACATTTAGAGGGAGGGGATCTAAAGTAATGCTTTAAAATTCAGATTGGATTCATTTCTACCATTTTCTTAAATTCATGGTAGTTTCAGTAATCCCCTGGTAATTGAGGACACAAGTTATCTAAATGACTAATGTCTTCTTAATGGCTTTCAGAAAGGACAGGAGACCGACAGGATATGATGATGATGATGTTAAATGTGTTGTTTTAGGAACATCCATTGCAAATACATGGAATTCAATAAACATAGAATAGCATATCATGCAGTTTGTCGGTGCCTTTTCCTCCGTGTTGTCCTGGTTTGCTGTGCTGCCTCCTAGTCGCCACCATGGTTTGCTGTGCTGCCTCCTAGTCGCCACCATGGTTTGCTGTGCTGCCTCCTAGTCGCCACCATGGTTTGATGTGCTGCCTGGGGATGCTCAAATCGCTCAGAGAAAGGAGTACGAATGTACGGCTTCCCCACTGACACAGAGCGGAGGAAAAAATGGCTGGCTCAAGTCAGCAGGAGCAATTTCACGACCAACAGCAACAAAATATGTGATGTAATTATATACAAACACTGCATTTGCACTTTTTCACAAAACGAAAACCACACCATTGGGAAAGCTTAATGTTTTGTTTAATACAAAAAAACAGGGAAAGGCTTGAAAAACACTGAGTTGAGACTCAGGGTGCAGGGTGAGGGTCTCAGTGCAGGTATTCAGGCTCCACTGAATCCCCCTCTGGTTCTTGTGCTGAGAGAGGGAGCAACAGACAGGAGAAAGGGTTATACACACCTATATAGCACACCTATTGCCTTGGGGAGATAACGTGTTTACTTATATAAAACAGTAGTATTAAACTTACCTTGTGTTTTCACTCTCACTTAAGTCCCTCTCCCTTTGCCATCAATCCAGAATCAGCTGAGCTGCAACATTATACAGACAGGTAATAATCAACAGAATCACAAGGACACAATATGGCTCTGCTAAAAACACTCACTCTTACACGCATACAATCCCGTTTAGAAGCCCCTCTTCTCTAATTCAACATGTTGGACGAAATGACATAGAGAGAACGGAATTTACCATTAAAAGGCTGTTCAACGTGTGTTGCTAACTTGCTTCGGTATGCTACTTCTCCATTACGTATGGGGCATGTCTTCCCCTCATCCACATAGCCCCATCATCTGCGTACAGAGCCCATTAGATCCATGTGTCTAAACATGTCAATATGTCATTAATCATGTTAAATAATATTGGACTGACTGCACTCTCTTGGGGATACCATTTTCTATTTCTAAATAATTGGAAATATCGGCTCCAACCTTTACTCTAAATGTCCCGTCTGTTCAAAAGGCCCTTACCCAATTGAACATTCTCCCTCCCATACCCATACTCAATTTGATCAGTAATCCATCCCTCCACATAGTCATACTGCTTTTCAATGTCAACGTACACTATTGCCATTATCCCTTTCAATTTCAATGTTTTTCCCCCATCATTACTCACTCTTACTAATTCCACATCCAGAGCTGACCTATTATCCTGTCTCTTCTCCTTCACGTTTTCATTCTCTGCTAGTAACTGCTGTTTTTGCTGCCTATGCATATCACTGAGATGCTCCCCACTATGTACTGCTGCAAGTGTCCTTCCTAACATACCTGCCTTCTCTTTATCTGTCACTGCCAGCCTCTCCCCATCAACCTGGAATTGTAATGGATTTCCCTTTCCCACTCATCTGCTTAAACATGGACCAGACATCACCTAATGTTACTCCTCTGCCAATGGTTCTCTTTTTTGTGTATTTGATTGTCCTTCGAGCAGCTGCCCTTTTCCTTTGAAACTCTATAACATTATTTGGTGTCATGTTTTTCTTTAATTCTCTAAATGCATCGTTTCGCTCTTTAATAGCCCCGTTGCATTCCTCATTCCACCATGGCACCACTTTCTTCCTACCCTTGGTTGTTGCTTTGGGTATACTGTTCTCTGCTGCATTTAGTATATGTTGCGTTATGTGGCTTGTAATGACCTCTGTGCTTCCCTCTGATGTTAGCAGGTGTACCGACTCCTCACACCATATCCTACATTTCTCCCAATCAGCTTTAGCAAAGCACCACCTGGTTATTACTAGTGCTGTAACGATACACTAATCTCACGATACGATACACGATATTCAGCCAACGATACGATTCGATACACTTGCATCATTTTCTGAAAGATTTTAAAGGGACAGTGTGATTTTGGTGACATCTTGTGAGTGTTCCATTGACTTGGATTGAATTCAACTAAAAACTGAAAGCATCAATTATACAATATATGGCTCTGACTAGACAGAGTCTACAGCTTTCAAATGCTGGACAAAATTAATCAAAAGATGTGGTGAGAATTTGTTTCATTTATTGAAACAGTGCAAACTGTAGCTTACAAGCCTTTGAAACATAAGTGCAGTATCACAATGGACAATTAAAAGGTGCAGCAGGTGGCCTGTTCTGAACAGATTCTTTCACAGCATTTTAGCTTAACACAGAATATGAGGTAGCCAATAATTCAAGTCACTAAGAACAACATTTAATGTAAAGTACCTGCCAATAATTCAAGTCCAAAGGAGTAACATTTAAGCCAAACACTAAACAGAAAGGCTCCTCTCTACATAACTGCATCTACATTCTCTTCAGATTTTGTTCAGGAATATAATCTGATCAACGTGGTCTGGGAGAAGTGCACTTCTCTGAGCAGTGACGATATCTCCGGCGGTAGAGAAGACCCTCTCCGAGGAGACACTAGTGCCAGGGATGCACAGGTACCTTTTAGCAAGGTGTGACAAGAGTGGATACTCATACTGGTGCTCCTTCCACCAGACCAGTGGATCTTCTTTCACTTCCAAGAGATCTGCCTCCTTGTAGCGGGCCATCTGCTCCTTGGCCTGGTTCTCTTGGGTATTTGTCTCGGGTTGTGCTCCACCACCGTATCGTTCACCACCAAGAAGGGCAGCCAGTGGACAAGACGGCTTTGGATTCCTGGGTGGAGGATGCTGACCTTCAAATAAATAAACAATAAAACACATTATTTATAGTTAATCACATTCCATAATTCCTACTCAGAGGTTCAGACAACACAGTGTGCTTCACTGGATAACAATGGGTGATACTGACCTTGACTGCCTCTCCTTCCTTGAATCGCACACCATCATCTACAGTCTCTTCTCGGATGCCATCCCCTCATCATCAGCGCTACCATTACATTTCCTGTGCCCTCTTCGACCACACTCCAAAGGGACAACTAAATGAAATAGGTCAACATGAAATTCATGAGCTTTCACTGCAATAATCTTTTAATTAGTGTATTTAAAATCTGCCTTTAAACTGTTAACATTATAGTATTTATGCTTTTTAAACAATTTAATATTATGCATTTTAAACAGTTAACGTTGTAGGATTTGCCTTTTAAACTTTGAACAATGTATTATTTAGGCCTATGCTTACTCTCCAGGAGACGTTACATAGGATACAAGGCCAAGGGTTAAACCTAGCAGTACCATCATTGCCTTACCTCTGATGGCATTGGTTGATCCTGAGCCTCTGCAATCAGTCCATCATAAACTTCCTGTCTTTGGTTCTCAGTCAGGAAGGGAAGACTTTTGAATCTTGGATCCATTGCTGAACATGCATGGAGAGTTGCCCTGAGGTCGATGTACCTCTTCTGAAGATCCCCAGACATGGCAGCCTTCATCTCTTTTATGACTGCAGATTCACCTTCGATCGGTTTCAGTCCATTGATCAGTGTGTCCTGGAGGGGTGCGATAACTGACAGCGTGGGGGTCTTCTCTTGGACATGTACTGTGTAGCCTCCTTCATGGGCTTCATCACGCTGACTACTTCTTCAGCTGTTGTCACGTCTGACTCAGTCAGTGTGCACAGATCCTTCTCGGTCTTCCTCACCTCACTCGAGAGCAGGGCTGCACAGATGGCCGGTTGTTTCAAGGAATCTTTCCAGCATGTCGTGTGCACTGTTCCACCTGTAGTTAAATAAAAGTAAGAAACTTTATTTATAGATTTATTTAAATTATTTATTAATGACAAAATAAATTAGTAATAAAAACAAAATAAACAATTGAAAAGTAACTACGCACAAACCTTGTAACCACGTCCGTCATCAGTTGTGCTCTGGTAGTTGTAGAAGCCTCTGTTTCTCTTTCAGCATGTGGTTGGCTGTGGTGCTTCGTCTGAAGAAGTTCACAATGCGTCTCACTCTCCCAACAGGCGTGCGACTGCTGTGATTTTGAGGGCACGTTGTGCAGCCAGATTTAGGGTGTGTGCGTAGCATTTGATGAAGTGTGAACTGCCTCCTCAGCTGCTATCGTCATATTTGACGCGTTGTCAGTGACAATTACTGGATCCTTTTCTGTGATTTCCCACTCAGCGAGGGCCTTTCTTAGATGTTCTGCCAGGTTGCGTCCGGTGTGGCTCTCGGGCATGTCCCTCGTTTGTAATACATACGTAACAAGCTCCCATTCCTCGTTAATAAAGTGGGCCGTGATGGTGACATATGCTTCAGTTGTCCGCGAGGTCCACCCGTCGCACGTCAGGGCAACTCTCTCCGCTTTGCCCAGGGAGGCTTTGACGTGTGCCTTTGTCTGAGCATACAGCCTGGGAACGCAAACCTTGGTGAGGTGTTGGCGGGTTGGAACAGGATAGCGGGGCTCCATCGCGTTCACCATGCGCCGAAAGCCTATGTTTTCCACCACGGAATAAGGTCTCAAATCCTGACAAATAAAGTAGGCAATGGACTCTGTAATCTTCTGCGACCTTGGTGAAGTAGATGGGAACTTGTGGGAACAACCGCCATCGCTGTCCAGCACGGTTTGTTTTGGGTCACGCCGCAGCTTCTTGAGTTCCTGAGTTAGCAATTTGTCCGGGTGGTGACGTTGTAGGTGGGATCGTAGGTTAGTTGTATTTCCAGAGTATTTCACGTGTGTGACACAGCTTGCAAACCGCCATAGTTTTATCTAAATTGTCGCTTCCTTCTTCTTTTTAAAGCCGAAGTGCTCCCACACATCTGCTTTTAAGCACGAAGGTGCTGGGTTAATGTGTGCCGCCATTCTCCTGAACCGCTTCGCACTCACTGCGAGAAGAAGAAACCGGCGTCTGCGTATCTAGAAATGCTCTACAGCGACACTAGCGGCTCGGCTGGCTGATGTAATCGCTCTTCATGCAAAGCGAACGGGGGGGATGGGCAGGGAGCAGAGTGCCAGGCGGAACACAGGGATTTGAATGGGACTCAATGTATCGATACCCGCGGCTGAAATATCAATACAAGGACAATTTAAGGTAAAACCTAATAGAGGTGTCATACATAATAACCTAATAAAAGTAAATGTAACAACTACTACAGTGCAACAAAACAGGAAGATTAAATGTGGTCTCTTAAACATAAGATCTCTAGCATCTAAAGCAATATTGGTAAATGATTTAATATCAGATTATAATATTGATATATGCTGTCTCACTGAAACTTGGTTGAGACATGAAGAATATGTCAGCATAAATGAGGCCACTCCACCCAGCCATGTCAACACTCATATTGCTCGAGGCACGGGCCGAGGAGGTGGAGTGCAGCAATCTTTGACTTCAAGTTTACTTATCAATATTAAACCAAAATGTAATTATACCGTCTTTTGAAAGCCTCGTTTTTAGTCTTACGCATCCGACCTGGAAAACTTTGCAGCCAATCTTATTTGTTACAGTGTATCGTGCACCAGGTCCTTATTCAGAATTCTTATCAGAATTCTCTGAGTTTTTATCACCTTTGGTTCTTAAAACAGACAAAGTAATTATCGTAGGTGACTTTAATATTCATGTTGACGATGATAAAAAGAGCCTTACTGTTGCATTTAACTCTATATTAGATTCTGTTGGTTTCTGTCAGAGTGTAAATAAACCAACCCACTGTTATAATCACACTCGCGACCTTGTTTCTGACTTATGGTATTGAAATTGAGCAACTATTAGTCGAACCGCATAATCCTGCTTTATCCCGACCATTTCTTAGTAACTTTGAAGTACTGTTACTAGACTACAAAGCATTAGTCAAAGCTCTTGCGCAGAAACCTATCTGTTAGTGCTATAGCCACATCTTAAGGAAGAGATTCAACCAATACTTAACTCGATAGCATGTCTGCATGTAGGGGAGGAAACCTTATACAAAATGTACACCACCCCAATTGATCATGTTGTTGATAGTGCTATAGATGCGCTGCGAATAAAATTAGATTCTGTTGCTCCTTTGAAAAGAGAAAATAAAAACAACATAGATTAGCTCCATGGCATAATGCCGAAACCCGGCAAAATAAGCAAAAGTCTAGACAACTTGAAAGGATATGGCGTTCCACTAAACTTGAAGAATCTCGTTTAATTTGGCATATTACTCTCAATGAATATAAGAAAGCACTGCGTAAAGCGAGAGCAGCCTACTACTCTTCATTAATAGATGAGAATAAGAATAATGCAAGATTTCTTTTCAGCACTGTAGCCAGGCTGACAGAGAGCCACAGCTCGATTGAGCCTTCTATTCCCTTAGCACTCAGTAGTAATGATTTTATGTGCTTTTTTAACGATAAATTGTTACTCTTAGAAACAAAATTAATGACCTCTTGCCTTCGACCAGTTATAGTGTTATCAACAGCTCCCGGAATCGTAAGTTCTAATATTACACTAGATAGTAAACTAGAATGCTTTTCAGCCAATTAACCTTGAACAATACATTCAATGATCTCTCTTCTAAACCATCAACGTGTATGTTAGACCCAATTCCAACTAAGCTGTTGAAGGAAGTTTTTTCCATTAATTAGCACTTCTTTATTAAATATATTAGAATATGTCTTTATTATCAGGCTATGTTCACATCATTCAAGTAGCAGGTGATAAAACCGCTTCTTAAAAAGCACAACTCGATCCAGAGGTTTTAGCCAACTATAGACCTATTTCTAATCTTCCGTTCCTCTCAGAGATTCTTGAGAAGCGGTCGCAAAACAGTTGTGTGATTACTTAAACAACAATGATTTATTTGAAGATTTTCAGTCTGGCTTTAGAACACATCATAGCACAAGAGACAGCTCTGGTTAAAGTCACAAATGATATTCTTAATAGCCTCTGACAAGGGACTTGTCTCTATTCTTGTTTTGCTCGATCTTAGTGCTGCATTTGATACTATCGACCATGATATCCTATTGCAAGACTAGAGCACTAGTTGGCATACAGGGAACAGGCTTTAGGCTGGTTTAGGTCCTATCTATCTGAACGCTCTCAGTTTGTACGTGTTAACGATGAATCTTCCACGCAAACCAAAGTTAGCCATGGAGTGCCACAGGGCTCAGTGCTCGGACCTATTTTGTTCACATTATATATGCTTCCGTTAGGCAATATTATAAGGAATCATTCTGTAAACTTTCATTGTTATGCGGATGATACTCAACTATATTTATCAATCAAGCCTGATGAAATTAATCATCTAAATAAAATTCAAGACTGCCTTAAGGACTTAAAAACGTGGATGACCTTAAACTTTTTGATGTTAAACACGACCAAAACTGAAGTTATTGTACTTGGCCCGAAGAATCTACGAAACAAATTATCTAAAGACATACTAACTATGGATGGCATTAATTTGGCCTCCAGTGAGACTGTAAGGAATCTTGGTGTTATATTTGATCAGGATTTATCCTTTAACGCCCACATAAAATCAATTTCAAGGACCGCCTACTTCCATCTACGTAACATTGCAAAAATCAGGCATATCTTGCCTCAAAACGATGCAGAGAAACTAGTCCATGCATTTGTTACTTCTAGGCTGGATTATTCTAACTCTTTATTATCAGGGAGTACCAAGAAGTCAATCAAGTCGCTTCAGCTGATTCAAAATGCTGCGGCTCGTGTACTAACCAGAGTTAGGAAAAGGGACCACATTACTCCTGTTCTGGCTGCCTTACACTGGCTCCCTATAGAACACAGGATAGAATTTAAAATTCTTCTTCTCGCCTACAAAGCCCTTAATGGGCAGGCGCCATCTTACCTTAAAGAACTCATTATACCCTACTGTCCTACTAGGGCATTGCGTTCCAAGAATGCAGGGTTGTTGGTTGTTCCTAGAATCTTTAAAGTACAATGGGAGCCAGAGCCTTTTCTTATCAAGCTCCACATTTGTGGAATCAGCTTCCAGTTTGTGTTCGGCGGCAGACCACCCTATCCGTTTTTAAGAGTGCGCTTAAGACCTTCCTTTTTGATAAAGCTTATAGTTAGGGCTGATTAGATTCAGCCCCTAGTTTTGCTGATATAGGCTTAGTTTGTCGGGGGACCATCTTACTTCTTCCTTCTCTCTGTCTATACCGTGTACACTCATGTTCCGATTAACCCAGCTTCCCCAAATGTCTTTCTTTTTGGTGTCTATATACGCTGGGATCCGGAGTCATGGATGATCCTGCGGTCCTGTGTCCTGGATCGCGAGCGCTGGATCTTGAGTCGTGGCTGTGGTCCTGGATCATAGGTTCCTGGATGGATATCCTCGTGGATTCATCTTCCTATTATACACACATGCATTTCCAAACATTTGGACTACCTATGTTGCAAATGTATTATCTTTTCAATTTACACACGGCATCTATTGCACGTCTGTCCGTCCTGGGAGAGGGATCCCTCCTCTATTGCTCTCCCTGAGGTTTCTCCCATTTTTCCCTTTAAAAAACTGGGTTTTCTTTGGAAGTTTTTCCTTGTACGATGTGAGGGTCTAAGGACAGAGGGGTGTCGTATTGTCATACTGATATTCTGTACACACTGTGAAGACCACTGAGACAAATGTAACATTTGTGATATTGGGCTATATAAATAAACATTGATGATTGATTATGATTGACTTTCCCGAGAAACAAAATATCGATATATATCGCAGGATCGATTAAATTGCACAGCCCTAGTTATTACACCTCCTTTCTGCATATATACATTATTATTCATTTTAGTAAGCACTGGATATGGTCACTTCCTACAGTGGAGTTATTCAAAACAAACCCATTCGCATGTATGAACCAAACAGTTTGACACTAATGTCAGATCCAGGCATGAGACTTTCCCCCTGTGTACATCCACTCTTGTGCCATGTCCATCATTAAGGCATACTAGTGTTCTTTCCTCCAGCATTTCTTGATTGTAGTATTTATTACATGTACAGCACTTTGGCCCGACCAAAAATCGCTTTTAAACGTGCTTTATAAATAAACTTTGATTTGATAGTACATCTCAAATACATCGCTACACAACCTGTGGTATTTGAAAATAAGGGAATGACATGTTTATAATATGCTGCCAAACACAACAGCTATGCAGGGTTGCGAGTCTGTTTCTAAGGCCATTTTATTTTTGGTAGTCTGATCATTTTAACAAGAGAATAGGATCAAACTGAAAACATCGTAAATGTGTTCTAGATACATGAATCCTTGGTTATTTTAGACCAGAACAGACTGCTAACTAAACAGGAACTATCAAAAACATCCCAATCAAAGTTTAAAGTCACAACATTTTATTAAACAAACAGATTATTGGAGAAACTACCCTGCAGATTAATGAACAGTGAAACTCGCTCATGGACTTTAAGGTGAATACTTTAAGAACAAGTTTTCCCACACTCTTAACACCACTATGGTTTTAAGAGTGTGTGAACACGAAGATGTGATTTGAGAGCATCTGATCTAGTGAACGTTTCCCCACACTCTTCACAGCTGTACGGTTTTTCTCCAGTGTGAATACGGTGATGTGTTTTGAGATCACTTGATGTCGTGAAAGTTGTCCCACACTCTTCACAGCTGTAAGGTTTTTCTCCAGTATGAATATGTTGATGTGTTTTGAGATAACTTGATGTAGTGAACGTTTTCCCACACTCTTCACACCAGTACGGTTTTTCTCCAGTGTGAATACGGTGATGTGTTTTGAGATTACCTGATGTAGTGAAAGTTGTCCCACACTCTTCACAGCTGTAAGGTTTTTCTCCAGTATGAATATGTTGATGTCTTTTGAGATGACTTGATGTAGTGAACGTTTTCTCACACTCTTCACAGCTGTATGGTTTTTCTCCAGTATGAATACGTTGATGTGATTTGAGAGCACCTGATGTAGTGAAAGTCGTCCCACACTCTTCACACCTGTAAGGTTTTTCTCCAGTATGAATAAGTTGATGTGATTTGAGAGTACCTGATGTAGTGAAAGTTGTCCCACATTCTTCACAGCTGTAAGGTTTTTCTCCAGTATGAATACGTTGATGTGTTTTGAGATTACCTGATTGAGTGAAAGTTTTCCCACACTCTTCACAGCTGTAAGGTTTTTCTCCATTATGAATATGTTGATGTGTTTTGAGATGACCTGATTGAGTGAATGTTGTCCCACACTCTTCACAGCTGTAAGATTTTTCTCCAGTATGAATACGTTGATGTGATTTGAGATTACCTGATTGAGTGAAAGTTTTCCCACACTCTTCACAGCTGTAAGGTTTTTCTCCTGTGTGAATATGCAGGTGGCTCTTTAAATTTCCAGATGTTGTAAAGGATTTGTCACATTGCTGACAGCTGTGTCGTCTCTCTCTTCCTTTCGGTTTCTAGAACAGACGACAGAGAAAGAGAGAAAGTCAATCTAAAAAGCATAAATACACAAGTTAACACAATAAAAACTCACTTAATATAAACCTTGAGTTAACAAAATACTACTTATCAACTGTTTGTGTTTATTATATTTGTATTATATTTGATACAGTAATATTCTAACCAAAGTATATACCAGAGGTTGGGGACTCGAGTCACATGACTTGACTCACATATTTTTTGACTTGAGACTTGCTTGACTAACATTGATAAAAGACTCAACTTGACTTTGAATTCATGACTTGAGACTTGACTTAGGCTTGAGACAGATGACTCGAAAGGACTTTACTTTTTAAAATAAAAATATTTGCATTGTATGAAGCCCCTAGAGGCCAATAACAAAAACAAAAAAGAGAAAGTATCTCGTTCGCAGGAGAAAGTAGGAAGTGGAGCACACAGGAGACAGACGTTTCATTGCAGACTGTTATGTTTATGTGGGGAAATACATACATTATTTGAGATACATTTCAAACTCGGACTTCATTTTACGGACATTTCGACCAGGGGTGTAGATTTATTTGTTCAAGCACCGGATCGGCAAAACAGGAGAGTCTGTGAACCAGTCTGCCTTGACCTATGTATTAATGTCTGTGACTCTCAGTATCTGCTGCCCACAGCTGTTTTATAGAAGGATTTAAATGCGGAAACTGGGGTTATTCATCAGGATTTCGTAGGACTTTACTTGCTTGACTCTCACCCCAGTAACTTGAGACTTGCACATGTATGACTTACTCCCACCTCTGGTATACTGGAGACAGAGGGAGATGGCATCATGTCACTGCGAGTCTCAGTATGCTCCGTTCGTCTTGTTTTAGTGGTCTAATTATTGTCTAAACTTTGTTGTGTCTGTATGAAACGTCATTTTGAGAGACCATGCTTTTGATCCTGTGGATTACATTTGCCTTCTGCAGACCATGTCTGGTCATTCAACTTTCCAAGACACACCTGAGTGACAGCACGAACAGGTATGGCGAGGAGCCCAGGCCTCTACGCTGCTACAGCCGCAAGGCTATGCTAGAGCTACAATGCGATCGGCTTCCTACGAATACACCAAGCCACCTGTGCTCTTCGATATTGGATGAAATCCCTCGGGAGCCGCTTAGAAACACCAGGAAAAAGAGACGAGGAACGAGGGGAGGCGTTCAGAATCGCCTACGGCGGAGATTCAGCCGGCCACCACTTCCATCATTCTCAGAAACCTGCGCTCATTGAGCAACAACGTGGACACACTAAGGACATACACAAGGTACTGTCATGAATTTCTTGAGGCCTCTTTATTATGTTTCACGAAAAGTTGGCTACGATCTACAAAGCCTGAATCTCTTTGAAGTACCCGGACTCACCCTTGTTCGAGCAGACAGTGATGCGAACTCGGGGAAAACCAGAGGGGGTGGTATTTGTGTGTATATTAATGATCTGTGGTGCCGATCATACTCAGTAAAATGTAAAACCTGTGATCCCAACGTAGAAATTCTCGGCAAGACGTTAAGACCCTTTTATCTGCCTAGAGAATTCGGGTGTATTTTACTGTTTGTTGTTTACGTGAATCCCAGCGGCAGAGGACACTGTGTTCACGAGCTACAACTCAGCCACCGATGCACCGGCAAGAGTGCTCTGGGACATGAAGCAATGTCACCTGGAGACTGTGTTACCTGGGTTCTAGCAGTATGTTAGGGATCACAGCAGGAAAGACAATATCCTGGACAAATGCTTTGTTAATGATAAAGGAGCCATTAGAGGTTTCTCAATACTCAAATTTCACCTCCTCGACTCCTATCCTCAATACTTAGTCCCACCCACAGGAGATGCGAGTGGAGGACTGAGGACAGAGGAGGGGAAGCAGCAGGCGGTTAGAGAAATGAGAACTCCTCTCCTCTGAGCGGTCATTTTAAAGAGATGTCCATTAATGATGACAGGAGGCACAGCAGCCCTCTGTCTGATGGACAGATGTGTTCATGACCACTTATATATATATATATATTTACTTTGATTCATTCACAGTGCGGTATAATGAGACAATAACAGGCTACAGATGCGGGGACACACACACACACATATATAGATATAAATATATACAATTTCAGAATCAAACAAGTATGAGAGCACTCTCATAATAACGTAACACAATCAGAGACTGGATATATCCCCCCCTCTCTCTGGTCGCTGAAATGGGGAATTGAAATTTGTATTTACAAGTAGGCTATTAAAAGAGGACACCAAACCAACTGAGACCCGTCTGTCCGCCGTACGCACTGTACAACACACACCTACACACTGTACCACACACCTACACACTGTACAACACGCACCTACACACTGTACCACGCACACACCTACACACTGTACCACACACACCTACTACAGCTCGTAAAGCATAATCAGGCTACAGCCGTTGTGTATTTTATTATGTGAAGCACTAACTGGTCTTAGAAAAATATCGACTAAAGCAAATAAAGAGAGTAGGCCTGTTATACTAAGTGATATATATTATACACTAGCGGTGTAACGGTATACGTACCCGTACCGTTCGGTTCACGTGTGTACCAAACGAATATAACGTTAAACGTAAAATAATTGAGAACGTGAACAACTTCTTGGAAGCAATCTCAGGTGCTGCGTCGCAGCATTCAGAGTAATTGGCTCACATTGGGTTCAACGCGTCATAGAGCGAGCAAGTCATTTTATTGGACGAGAGGCATACTATGAGAGCTGGTCAGAGGGATGCGTTCAAATGTAGTCAGTAATTTGAGGAACTCTCGAAATGGCGAATAAAGTTAACGTTGAGCTCGAAAATCCTCCAGCATCATTGAAGTCTCCGGTTTGGGAACATTTTGGTTTCGCAGTTACGTACAAGGATGACGGACAAAGACAGGTGGACCGAACCAAAGATGTTTGTCGGCATTGTTCAACTAACATTGGTTACGCGACTGGCAATACATGAAACTTGCACACTCATTTGAAAAGGCATCAACTGAACGTGAATATCACCGGTACCAAAAGAAAAAAGACTGAAGTGCAAACCCAACTCCCGCTAGCATTTAAGCCTCCACCACTCGCAGAGAGTTCAGACCGAGCCAAAGCTATTACAAACGCCAAATATCCTTATGTTGCCATGTTAGCAAAGCGCTACCTGGCTGTATCTGCTACCTCTGTCCCTAGCGAGAGGGTGTTCTCCACAGCAGGAGACATTGTTAGTGGCCGCAGATCTTCTCTTTCGGCAAGCAATGTGGACAAGTTCATTTTTCTTTAAAAAAACATGAAAATACAATGACAAGCAAGTCATAATGTCAAGCTGGAACCTGCAATCACACACAAAACACACACACAACTAGACGGCCAAGTGGTGTGGAGGGGGTCGCCACAAAGTAATGAATCATATGTGACTAAGGACATTAAAAAAAGTTATAAAAACCAGGAAAATAGCTATGGGAGCACTTAGACAGAGAAAGAACTGAAAGTCAAATTGAGGGAATCAAAACTGGCACACAGAGAGCTTTTGGGAAATGCTTTTAAAGCCAAAGACCCCAAAAAAGTGTGGGACACCATGAGAACCATGACAGGAAGGACCTCTTCAGCTAAACCTATTGTGACGGACAAGACATACTTGATCCATACCAATTTGCCTATAAGCAAGGGGGTGGTACTGTTGCTACTCTGGGTCATATCATCACTAAACATTTAGATAAACGTCACACCTATACAAGAGCGCTCTTCCTAGACTTCTCAGCAGCAACACAATACAAGCAGACATCTTGGTGTCAAAAATGGCCAAAATTGAAGTAAATCCATACCTGATTTACTGGAATGCCGCTTTCCTCACCAGGAGAGAGAAACTGGTGAAGGTTAACAAAACCCTGTCATCTGCCATCACAACCAATGTAGGGGCCCCCCAGGGCCGCGGGAGTTCAGCTGTGCTCTTAGCTTCTTTTAGCTTCTTTTGATGACTTTACTGAGCTGCTGTCTATAGTGTGTTTTGACTTTGACCATCTCGTCATTGTTGGTGATTTTAACATCCATGTTGACAACCCCCAGGACAGAGGGGCTGTCTTGATAACTATGGACTGACTCAGCATGTGACGGAGCCCACGCACAATAAGGGGCACACTGGACTTAAGGATCTCAAAGGGTCTGAATATCTCTGAGGTTGTGGTGACTGATGTTGCGCTCTCTGATCATTCCTTTGAGAGCTCTATTTCTGTTGACACAAATGTTCAAAAAGAGGTAACCACAAAGCGATATTTAACTGAAAATACTAGGGAAATGTTTACTCTGAATGTTTCTTCAACACTTGCCCCTGCTAACATCTCAGTAAATGAGCTAGTAGATCATTTTAATTCAAAAATAAAAATGTTATAGATGCCATTGCTCCAACTAGGGTAAAGGAAGTGACTGGCAATAACATATCTCCATGGAGAAAGGCCATGACCGTGAGAGCAGAAAAAAGAGAGTGTCGAAAATCTGAACGTAGGTGGTGAAAAACAAATCTCCAGGTTCACTTTGAAATCTATAAAGAGAGACTTGGCTTTCATAATTTGGAATTGAAAATTGCACGACAATCGTTCTTCTCTGACATCATTGCCAAAAACAATGCTCGTACCTTGTTTGCTACCGTCGACAGACTAACTAACCTCAGTAGCCTCTGAACTTCTATCCACCAGGGCCTGCAATGATTTTGCCTTCTTCACTGACAACATTCAGAGAATCAGACAAGCAGTCAGCGCCTCTGCATCAGGTACAGCAAATGTGTTGTCTGTGTCCACTTAACATCAATTCAAACACCATGACACAGTTCCATCAGATTAATGATAAAAACCTAGAGGACATTATACAACTTCTGAAGTCCTCCTCCTGCTGCCTTGATATTATTCCAACAGGATTTTTCCAAGATGTTTTTCATTGCATGGCCTCAGATCTACTTCACATAGTAAACAAGTCTCTTCACTCAGGTATTTTTCCACAGGCTCTGAAAACTGCAGTCATTAAACCACTCTTAAAAAAAGAATAATCTAGATGCTTCAGTAATGAACAATTACAGGCCCATATCAAACCTGCCATTTCTAGGTAAGATCATTGAAAAAGTAGTTTTTCAACAGTTGAGTAACTTCGTGCATTTAAATAGCTGTTTCGATGTGTTCCAGTCAGGCTTCCGTCCAAACCACAGCACTGAGACTGCTCTTGTAAAGGTCTTTAATGACATCCACTTATGGCGCATTTCCACTGCAGGGCCTCGTACGGCTTAGCTAGGCCTTGGCAGAGCCATTTAATAGAAGAGTTACGACACCGGAAGTCCAAAAACGGTTATCGTCACGTGGTTCATGTAGACGAGGGATCGTTCCCCGGAAGTTCATGGCGGGCAATGTGAATGCATTGATAACAGGAGATAGAACTACGATTTTTGGTAATTATTAGTGAATAAAGGTTTTGATTTGCAATATTTATACAACAAATCGATATGTGTGTATTTACATCAATATGTTTTAAAAAATAAAATCGAATTTGCTAATATTAAGTGATAATATTAGGATTAGTGTGAACAACTAGTTTACATGTTAGGCTAACAGTGCCTTGGTTAAAGAGCCTGTTGCTGTTTATTTATAGCTTTGAATTCTTTCAAACCAATATTATCTTCTTAAACTTGTATGGTAGTCAGGAGCATCACTTTCTAATGTGTATTGATACATTTAGAGGGAGGGGATCTAAAGTAATGCTTTAAAATTCAGATTGGATTCATTTCTACCATTTTCTTAAATTCATGGTAGTTTCAGTAATCCCCTGGTAATTGAGGACACAAGTTATCTAAATGACTAATGTCTTCTTAATGGCTTTCAGAAAGGACAGGAGACCGACAGGATATGATGATGATGTTAAATGTGTTGTTTTAGGAACATCCATTGCAAATACATGGAATTCAATAAACATAGAATAGCATATCATGCAGTTTGTCGGTGCCTTTTCCTCCGTGTTGTCCTGGTTTGCTGTGCTGCCTCCTAGTCGCCACCATGGTTTGCTGTGCTGCCTCCTAGTCGCCACCATGGTTTGCTGTGCTGCCTCCTAGTCGCCACCATGGTTTGATGTGCTGCCTGGGGATGCTCAAATCGCTCAGAGAAAGGAGTACGAATGTACGGCTTCCCCACTGACACAGAGCGGAGGAAAAAATGGCTGGCTCAAGTCAGCAGGAGCAATTTCACGACCAACAGCAACAAAATATGTGATGTAATTATATACAAACACTGCATTTGCACTTTTTCACAAAACGAAAACCACACCATTGGGAAAGCTTAATGTTTTGTTTAATACAAAAAAACAGGGAAAGGCTTGAAAAACACTGAGTTGAGACTCAGGGTGCAGGGTGAGGGTCTCAGTGCAGGTATTCAGGCTCCACTGAATCCCCCTCTGGTTCTTGTGCTGAGAGAGGGAGCAACAGACAGGAGAAAGGGTTATACACACCTATATAGCACACCTATTGCCTTGGGGAGATAACGTGTTTACTTATATAAAACAGTAGTATTAAACTTACCTTGTGTTTTCACTCTCACTTAAGTCCCTCTCCCTTTGCCATCAATCCAGAATCAGCTGAGCTGCAACATTATACAGACAGGTAATAATCAACAGAATCACAAGGACACAATATGGCTCTGCTAAAAACACTCACTCTTACACGCATACAATCCCGTTTAGAAGCCCCTCTTCTCTAATTCAACATGTTGGACGAAATGACATAGAGAGAACGGAATTTACCATTAAAAGGCTGTTCAACGTGTGTTGCTAACTTGCTTCGGTATGCTAGCTTAATCTGTTATCTGTAAACGTTCCCTAAATCTACTAATTTAGGGATAATCCACTGACATCCTTTAATACACATGTTCATTTGAATCAGATGTACTGATAATATCCGCAATATACATCTTTAAACTTCTTCTTACCTTTAAAAGTCCGTCACGAACGGTGTATTATGCTGCAACTCCACAGCTCTACTAGCCTTGGCGCTAACTTCCGGGGAACGATTGAGAGGCTCCACGATCCGCCATTGCTGTAAAAAAGTGGTCCATTGGAGTGAACGGAGATGTCGTAACTCTTCTATTAAATAGCTCTGGGCCTTGGTAGGCCAGGCTCACTTGATCCTGCGTTTTCAATAGTTTAGAAACTGGGGCAGTAACTATAGTAACGCAGTGTAGGCGGAGCCGTGACGTCATCTTCAATGTGAACCAAAAAACCAACATCAGCCGTTAGCCGTTAGTGTCAGTGTTAGGCATTCGTGAAAAACCGGGGGCCTGTAGGGAAAAGCAGAGAGAGCCCAGAGAGGAGCAGAGAGGCTCTGAATAGCTGCAGGACACCAGACCCAGGTGCCCTGAGTTACTGCAATCACTGCAAACACCAATCACCACAGCACAGACAGGACAGCCAGCTCCTCTCTCCTGATGCACCCACAGGGGCATCCCACAGACCATACTAACCTGAGAGGCTGTCCACCAGCATCACCTGGGACCCAAAGCATGCTCCAACAGAGAATCTGAACTGCTACCATCTGATGGAGATTCACTGAAGTCAGCCTGAAGCATCCTTTGTGCTCCAGTCAGTCCTCTCAGGGAACACAGAGCTACAGATCAGATGCAGGCTGAAGGCTCTTTGAGCAGCTCTCACTGGTCCTGCTGTTATGTTACATGTTAGTTGTTTGTTTCTCATGTATTGTGTTTGTCTTATGTGTCTATGTTGATGTTACACATGGAGCTGCTGTGATGCAAGTCACATTTCAGACTTGATCTGACAATTAAAGAATCGTAGACAACAACGTTCTAACCTCTATCTAACCATATTGTGCATTCATTTTGTATATTTCAAACGGGTTGTGATCTTTCATTTGGGGATAACAGTGTTAGGCATTCGTGAGGTGCAACAACGTGAACCTTTCTGTTGGCTGCTTGTTAGCAGACCCTCCACGCGATAGCAGAGCGAACAGGTACAGCCAGCGAGGGATCATTGTCCACTAGTAAATCGATTGCAGATGGCGTCGTGCTCGCGGACGGATACAAAAATAATAATGAATGGGTCGGGAAATATCCTTTGGTGGCCGTTAAACCTGGGCGGCCCAAGTGAAGGCTCTGTGAGGGAAACCCTGGACTTGAATTTTTAATTGAGCCGTCCCTTATTGATACTGTGGAAGCTATTCAGTATTTTTCACATTTATTTAATGTATTTATTTGTTATATTTTGTTTTGTAGAATTAATTTACAGCCATATTATTTGAGTTAAGTTGTGTTCCAGCTAAAATGCTTTTATTTTGAAGGTGATGGGTCAATTTGGGCACACAGCTGGGTTCATTTAAGTCAATCAGGAGCAGCAGCAGTCAGTGGGCACCGGGAAGGTCTATGGTTTTTTACCAGTATCAGGGCTGAGTTCAGCAAACAGTTCAACACCTTGTGCTGTATTGATCTTTCAAGCGATAAAAACTCTTCTGGACGCCCTCGGCTCGAGTCCAGGGCGTTCCGAGCTGAATAAGGGCGTCAAATGACGGCAAGACGCCCGCCTGGCGGAAACGCTGGAATTAGGAATATATTGTGATGAAGTGCACACTGACCTGAGCTCCAGGGGTCTCCTTGTTCTCCTCCATGCTGCTCTCAGTTCTCCTTCTCCGGCTGGGGCTCTGAAATAATCAACACAACTACAGCTGACACAAAACAAGACAACTCAATACAACCGACAGACACAACAAAACTAATCCACAGCTACTTCGTAGGTTCTACTGGGGGATAAATAATGTTAGAGAAATTAATTATTACGGTAACACACACACACCCACGGAACACTGGATCCTGATGAAGACCACAGAGCTGCTTCAGGTCCTCTCTGGGAACACTGGGTCCTGATGAAGACCACAGAGCTGCTTCAGGTCCTCTCTGGGGACACTGGGTCCTGATGGAGACCACAGAGCTGCTTCAGGTCCTCTCTGGGAACACTGGGTCCTGATGAAGACCACAGAGCTGCTTCAGGTCCTCTCTGGGGACACTGGGTCCTGATGAAGACCACAGAGCTGCTTCAGGTCCTCTCTGGGAACACTGGGTCCTGATGAAGACCACAGAGCTGCTTCAGGTCCTCTCTGGGGACACTGGGTCCTGATGAAGACCACAGAGCTGCTTCAGGTCCTCTCTGGGAACACTGGGTCCTGATGAAGACCACAGAGCTGCTTCAGGTCCTCTCTGGGGACACTGGGTCCTGATGAAGACCACAGAGCTGCTTCAGGTGGAAAACTGTCAGGAGTGAAGAGGAGGAATTCAAAGAGTTTATTCAATGATATGTTCCATTTCTAGATGCTTATATGTAGTGTTTTATCACATCATGTGCAGTGCCTTGTCTCATCTATGCTGCTGTGACGTAAACATGTTCCAAATTGATCCATTTAGTCAATGTGATGCTAAGCAGAGGAGAACATGATAGAAAGGTCAGATAGTTATTAACATTACATGCAAATGACTTTAACCATTACGATATCAAGTTGGTTTTCTGTGTAAATTATTATTAATACAATACAAATATTTAGATATAATTCATCATAATCTGTGTAGCAACTCACATTCTAACTTACAGCTCACAGTTTGTTCACTTTTATTTCATTAAAATGACTTTATTCACATAGAAAGTGACATTAACGGTTGTTTGAACCACGGTTATAACGCTATCTGTGTCATTAACTATCACTAAGTTAACACAGAAAGCAAACATTAGCCAGTAAGACTGTTTAATGTACTCCATGTATACAGTATTTTCTGTATATTGTGTATTCTTTAGATACTCTGATATGTTTCCCGTGTGTAAACTTGTTGCTAATGCTGCATTTGTATTATATCTTATTGTATCTTTTAAATATGCTTAACGTGTGTAATGCCTGAAAACACTTCTGCTGTGACACAATCATTTCTCAGTTTAAGGTAAATAATTATTTAAATAAAAGTATATCTATTTATCTAATGAGCTGAACCGTCGCTTAGCTTAGCGCTAGCTGCTAACTGAAGAACCCCATTCATTTCAATGGGAAAATGCTGCGTCACAGAATTGCGATGCTAACAAGCATATATTTAAAACTATATCTATGGTAAAGAGCACCATCACAACAACTCAAACTGTCTTAAAGACAACTGGTGTAATAAATAACTAACATAAAGTCAGCTAAGCATTACAAATCAACTGTTCCTCACCCAGAGCCGAACTGGAATAATAACTGTAGCTGTTAGACTTTAAGACTTTAGCTGTTAGCCTTTATTTAAAGATAATTTGAGACTATTTTTGGCGCACATTTTAAAGTTTTTTGTGAGTTTCTTTCTTCCAATATTACAGCTGTGTTAAATAAGATAACTTCTGATTCGTGATTAACTGTAAGCTAAGAGGTGTAAATACACTTAATGAAACCTCTGCGTGTGTTTAATCCACTCACCTATTCTTCTTCTTTTTCTTCTTCTCTCGGTTTTTCTTCTTCTTCTTCTTCCGTGTTTATTGGCGGTTGGCAAACCAACCTGTAGGTGCATTACCGCCACCAACTGGACTGGAGTGTGGACAAGAGACTAAGCAGAAACCAATAAACAAATAACCAAAACTCTAGATTATTTTAAATGTATCAATTTCTCTTAGAAACGTAATAATCTCTCAATATATATTGCCTGATGTTTTCCCTAACAGCCCTGATAGCGACAAGTCATGGCATTTTGCTTTCTTCAGTGTCTGGAAAAGCACATTTCTCTGAGTACTATATTTCCTGCAAAGCAGTAAAACATGCTCAACAGTTTCTGGCTGGCTGCAGTGTATACACTTTCCGGTTGGATGCTTTCCTATTATACTTAATGTATGATTGAGACCTGTATGACCTATTCTCATCCGAGAAATTACATTTTCCTCCCTTCTTTTAAACCCCACTGTAGGTGCCCATAACACTACTTAGCTCAAGTTCATTATTTGTATTATTATTATTATTTACGTCACATTTATTTGCTTGTTGAGCACTTCCGGTAATTGTCACATGGGTGTGGTTTGGTTTATAAGTCACCTGTTTGATGTCGAGTGCACATGACAGAGGGTGAGCTTGTGCTGTCATTTTTTCTGTTGACCGTTTTGTCCATAGTTACTATGTTTTGATTTTGTTTATTAAATATCCTTAAAACTATATTGCTTCAACATGGACTTTCTTTTCGAAAACGCGTCACAGTTTAAAGCCAAGTTTAGCCTCTCGGCGACTCAAATGTAACGGATTGAGCCGCCACATTAAGTCAACAGAAAAAACGCCGGTGATTCCCATCAGAGACCGAACTGGACGGACCCGCTGACTTCCTAAGATTACGGATCGCTTAGACGCTTCGGATCACGGATTTAACATTTTGTACCTTTGGAACCTTCGGATAGTTTTTCCCTGATCGATATGGATTGGAGTAGCCACGAGGACTCACTTATGGACACTCATTGACTGCAGCGCACAACAAGCTAAAAGCGGTAGGCACGATTATATCCTTACTTGTGTATTTTTGCTGGACACAGTTTGGGAAGCGTGACCGTTTGTCCATTGGGGACTTTGGCTTGTGTTGTGTGTGTTTATTATGCCGTGAGCGGCAGAAGTTTTGTTATGTGTTGTGCTGTGAGCGGCAGTTGTGTGTGATTGTTATGCCGTGAGCGGCGGAAGTTTTCGAATTGTTTGTTTTGCTGTTCGCGTCCGGTGTTCCGGATTAACTTGTTTCCCGATCAACTCGTTTCCGTGGGGTGCGTGGCTTTCGACTGAAATACACATTTAGATCGCTTTCTTCTTCAAAATGTGACCCGCCCAGGTTGTTGTCATAATTACATTTGTATCATATATTATTATCAATATGATGTCGGGTTGCATTTTTCTAGAACTTGTTGACAATGTTAATGTAACAAAGTGAGCTTTGGTGATTTTATAGTACGTGATGATTCGTGGCGCACTCATAACGCGCAGGGCATGATTGATTTTTACTGTTGGGACTCGGGTTTGAGTCCAGCATGAACTTTTTTGTTATTTTCATGTCGATGCACATTGAATATTATCAAATCAAATTTTATTTCTATAGCACATTTAAAAATGCTTTTCGGTCGAGCCAAAGTGCTGCACGTGCAGATAATAAATAACACATTACTACCGATGTAAACGGAAGACAATAAATTACAACACAAATATAAAAATCAAACACAGGGAAGTGTCATGAGTCGTGCTCTGCTATGATTAGAAGGCCAGGGTGAAGAAGTGAGTTTTTAGTTTTGATTTAAAAACCCCTAGGGTCTGGCTCGACCTCACATGTGCCCCTTTCACACCAGCGCTTTTTCAGCTCCGACTCGGAGCTGGAGCCTGAAAAGCGCCGTTTTTTCCTGTTCACACCGCAGCAGCGCCGGCTCCTAGCTCCGGAATCGGGTTCACTTCCAGCTCCAAAAAATTGTCGGTCTAGAGGCAAGAGCTTCGGAGCTAAGAGGCGACGTCGCTTACGTCTCTCTTACGTCGAGGCGTGCAGGAAACTAAACCCACCTCCCCTGAACATGGGTCGACTGTTAAGCCTGCCTACAAGCAGTAATGCCTATAAACACACTTTATAAAGTCAGGCAACACTAACCAGGCTTCGTGTGATTCTGTTTATTTGTACCTTACTTTGACCATCCGTTCACTGTTATCGATCATTGTGGAGAGAGGCAGACGTGTTGTTTTGTATTATTGCAGCTATCGGATGCAAGTAGTCAGTTTAGCTTCGGTTGCTATGCTAACATCACCCGTTTTATACCAGAGACACTTTCATAACAGCGTTGTGATACAAAACAGTGTCAATTCAGACTGACACACATTCACTTAGGCTAAGGGGAACTGGGGATATGCATCAGCTGCTTGTGTGAGTCGGACAGTGAATACTTTAGAGCGGCCGCTGCAGTGTGAGCTAACCGGGAGCTAACGGGAGAATACACTCCTGTGGAAGAGCAGCCAATACTGCAGCGGTCGGTAAATGCTGCAGAAACACATTTAATAAACAATGAAGGGGCAGAGTGTTCCAGAGCCTAAGGCCAGCCGCCGTCGGTGCCCTCTGGTTTTTAGCAGCTGGTCAGCAGACCTTAACGCTCTGGCTGGGGTTAGCGCTGGAGGAGTTCAGCTATATAGGCCGGAACCAGCCCATTTAGTGCTTTAAAAACAAATAAAAGGATTTTAAAATCAATTCGGATCAATTATGTTTGACTAGAGGATTCGTAATATTGTTTGCCGACACCAACATTCACGACCAAGCAATATTTTAAAGTCTAAATATTCCCAATGACATTGATACTGCTGCTATCTTTGCAAAACGAGGTAACAGTCACATCTTATCTGGATGAGTGCTGCACAATACCGTTTTTATAAGGGATACATGTGTGGGTAGTCTTTCATATTAAACATGATCGCTGGTAGATAGCCACAGAAATCGTAACACAATTTGACCTGGGCGGGTCACATTTTGACCTGGGCGGGTCCCAGTTCCCTGGGAGGATCACAGTTTAACACGGATGAAGACTTCTCCACGCCGCTTTCAAACTGTGAGTAAACACAGTGTGCTTCACTTGGAGGCTGTCTGAAGGTGTACACAGGTGGACTTGGACATTAACAACGATATTCCGTCATAAGTCTGGCAACAATAGCTGGTTTAAATGATTTATTCGAGCAACTCGTTTGTCTTGTTGTAGTCCTCGCTGTTCGCGTCCGGATATCGCCATCGTAATCACAACCTCACACACTGGTACTGGATGTGCATCAACGTGTTCCTAAGAAGCCAAATATACCAAAAGATGTAAGTAAACGACAGAAGAAAGCGATCTAAATGTGTATTTCAGTCGAAAGTCACGCCCCCCCCCCCCCCCCCCCCCCCCCCCCCCCCCCCCACGGAAACCAGTTGATCGGGAAACA
This sequence comes from Pseudochaenichthys georgianus, assembly GCF_902827115.2. Classification (NCBI taxonomy): domain Eukaryota; kingdom Metazoa; phylum Chordata; class Actinopteri; order Perciformes; family Channichthyidae; genus Pseudochaenichthys; species Pseudochaenichthys georgianus. The sequence continues at coordinate 1,896,232 of NC_047512.1, read as the reverse complement.
AGTTAATCCGGAACACCTGTTCCGGATTAACTTGTTTCCCGATCAACTCGTTTCGCTGGTTTTAAAAAACATGGATTATTTTCTTATTTTGACATAAATAAGCAGACGATTTCCAGCTGTAACGTGCCGGGGGGTTTCGGTGGAGTTAGCAGAAAGTTAGAATGGAAGACAATGTGAAAAAAGATGAAGCATTAATGTGAAAAACTACTTTTCCCTTTTTGATTTTGAAGAGTTTTTTTAATCTCGACGGAAATCTGGGTTTTAAAATGATGTACTCATCCAAACAAAGCCTGTCCTCGACTTCAAAGAGGAGAGAAGGTAAGAGGGATATTGTTTTTATTATCAATATTATCAATTCTTTGATTTTACATTTATTCATTTTTGTTTTTAATTATATATATTTACATTTTATTATTTTCTGTTGTATTTTTACCACAGTTATATATTTATTACATTTTTTAAGGTGATATTAATCTCAGCCATAGTTGCTACACCATTCTCTTTTTTTATTACAATTTTTACATATTATATTTATTACTTGTTTTTTGTTATTTTAATATTTATTATTCATTTTCTTGTAATTTGTTGTTGTATTTTTATAATGATATTTAGCGTTCTTTTGCTAAATATTTGTATATATTCTTATTTTTTAAAGGTGATATTAATGACACCCATAGCTGCTTCACAATGGTTACTTCTTCGTGTCAGTACATTTATTTATTATTATCCACATTAATATGTTTAAATGTATTTGTTTTAATATTTAGTATCTGCAAACTAACTTAAGAATTAAGCAAATACAATGCTGTAGATGAACCTTTTCAAATAGTTCGTAGGCGCTTTCACACCGGAGTACTTTTCCCAGGAATAGTTCCGATAGTTCCTGGGATTTTGCGTTCAACTTTTTTTCGGGTGCTTTTTCCCCCCTTTCAGTCCCTGCTAGAGAGGTGGTACTTTCCTTGGGAGGAAAAGGTTCCAATTTCTAATTGGCTGGGCGAATTTTTTGTGAAGCCGCCATTTTATGTGCTCGCATTAGCATTATTAGCATTAGCCCAGCGCACCAACAGAGAGAGACTAATTTATGAAAACACAAAATAAAACGTGGGTGCGAGTGATGAGGAGGTGTCAGCGCTTCTGGCGATTTACCCGGGAATTCGGGTGGCGATTTACTGCCTCCCTCTTCAGTACAAAACAAGCGTTAAGAGAAGAAAGGAAGTATTAAGTTATTAAGCAGTAAAAAACTATTTATTTGGCCTTTTTTTTTTTAAGAAATGAGATCTCTAAAGTCGCTCATCCACCAGATAAGTGAGTAGAGACTGTGGATCATTGTTGCATGGCGTTGATAAAATCACTACAAATATTAGAGATTTCTGTGTTGCGTCTACATCTTTATAGAAGTCTAAAGACACTTAAGCTGCTAAATACTCCGCTATGTTCCCTAACTAGTCTCTGATTTTTTTTAATGTATTTTATCGTAATAATATTTCTCAGAATAGCTCAATGTGTTGGTGAGAGCCTGAAGACTCAATCTTTTAGCACAAGTAGAAACATAACTTCCAGCTACGAGATGCTGAGAGGTTAAGTGTTGGATTTGATATCGTTTTATGACACTGATGATTATCTAAAAGCATAATATTGCAACTTTTAATTATTAAGAAAATTCTAAATTTGAATGTGGGAAAAACGATAAAATATCATAAATAAATGAAATATATAAATAAAATAACAATAAACAATCGAGTTAATCAGAGTTCATTGATGTGGCTATAAAGGAATTCTGTGAACGTTATTTTCTGCATTTTGTATTTATTGAAATATTTTTAGATTTGATGATAAAGGCTTTTTTTTAATGTAGGTTAGGGTACCTCGAAAGTGTGGGAACATTTGAATTTTACTCCTAAAAAGCTCCACTTTTAATTTGAAAAGTGACAATGCATAAAGAATATTAACCTTAATTAAAAGAAGATGTTTATGTACAAGGTTTTTTAAATTCTCTCTGTAGTCCCTTCACAGGTGTGCGGAAACATTTGAAGATATATTCCTTCATATATAATAAAAGCTATAGGAAACAATCACGAATTAAAAAAGTATCTTTGTCTCTCGATGCATGTCAGTGTGTATCTGAACTAAACATTTGATTACATGTAGGCTGTATTTATAAAATAAAATAAAAATCAAAGTGCTCTGGAGTGTTGTTAAGATTTGTAAAAAACGTTTCTCTGCATATTAAATAATGTCCTTTGATAATTTTTTTAATAAAATGTATTTAAAGAAACATGAGTTTAAATAAAGTTTCTGAATGCATGTCAGTATGTGTTTATTTTGTTGAGTTTTTCTGCACCTCTGCACTGATTACGTTTTTTGCATTTATTTCACAAAAATCTGAACTAACCGCTGCCTCCTTTTTATGCACGTCACAAAATAGTTTTTTGCATTTATTTCACAACAATTAGATTAAATGTAGTCTATATTTCTATAAAGATAATAAACAAAGTGCTCTGGAGTGTTGTTAATATTTCTAAAGAACGCTTTTCTGCATACTAAATAATTCTCTTTCCCCCCGTCTGGTGCAGGTTCCTCTCCGATAAATGTACGGGATACAAGCTGTTCGGGCTGTGCATGGTGCTGCTGCTGCTGCTCGTCTCTCTGCGCTGGCTTCAGCTCAGCTGTTCGGGGGAAATGTCCTCCCCGCTGCACGAGGAGAGCCGCCCCCCCCACAGCCCCCCTGCCCCCCCACCAACAGACAGGCGGAGGACGACCCCTCATGGGGTCCTCACAAGCTGGCCCTCATCGTGCCCTTCAGGGACCGCTTCGACGAGCTGCTTGTGTTCTTGCCCTTCATGCACGACTTCCTGAACAAGAAGAAGATCCGCCATAAGATCCTCGTCATCAACCAGGTGGACCACTACAGGTGAGGGGGCGCTTTAGTGGCACAGGGAATGATTTACAAGGTATCTCACTGAGGGAATATATAAGTTATGTCTTGTAAAATAACCGATTTATCCTCAGACATTTAAATTTAAAATGGACTTCGATCTCAGAGAATAGAATTAATCATCATTCATTCAGTTGTTATAATAATACAGCGGAGGGGACGCTTTAGTTTTACAGGAAATTATTCATAAAATGATATCTCATAAATCTATCAATTTAACCCGGTCGACACTGGAGTAGTTTAGGGGGAAGTGTCCTGCCCAAAGACACAAAGGCATGTGGACTATCTGAAGATTAGCGCACTACCCCACTGAGCCACAGCCATCCCTTCATTCCAGAAAACATCCCATACATGCTTCTAAGTGCACCACTTTCATCTCAGAGAATATCCAAAGACGTGTGAAAATCTAAAATCCCAGTGGTGTAATATATGCATGTGTATTTCAGGTCAGTCAGTAGATTTCTGGCTTCATCTGTTGTTTTGAACAGACTGAAGCTCAGCGCTGACTTTTCAGTTCGTCCAAAAACAATTACCTCGGTTTTGTCTTTGTTTAATTGACGAAAGTTCTGACACAAACGGTCATTTAACGCAAGAGAGCAAAATAAACATAAAACCAGCTAATATACAGCAACTCTGGTATGAAATGCATGAGTAGAAGTTACAGTGCGGTGTACGAGTAGTTTCATTATAAGCAGCGTCTTCCGTCTGGATTCCAAAGAGAGTTGCAGGAGACGTTGTGTTCTTGCTCCAGGTTTAACCGAGCGTCCCTGGTCAACGTGGGCTTCCTGGAGAGCGGCGACGACACAGATTACCTGGCGATGCACGACGTCGACCTGCTGCCGCTCAACGAGGCTCTGGATTACGGGTTCCCCTCCGAGGGGCCGTTCCACGTGGCGTCGCCCGAGCTGCACCCCCTGTATCACTACAAAACCTACGTGGGGGCGATCCTCATGCTCACCAAGAAACACTACCACATGGTACTGAACACACACGGGGATATCCAGTGTACTTCAAAGTCACTCAAAGGTCGCCTATTATAGTGTTTTCATCAGTATATCACAGGTCTCAGATATACACAGAGCCTGTCTCTGATTGGCTGAAACACCAAACGGATCATTGCAGCATTACCCATAATCCCCTCTGTTTCAGCCCTGTTTCCAAAGTGCTGATTCTCTGTCTGTTACTTTAGATGAAGACAAGGAGCCCCTCCCCACGCCCCTCTGAGAGAGACTTGGTTACAAAGAACTCAAAGGTGCTCTAGAGGAGATTCAGGTGATAAGGGGGGGGGGGGGGGGGTACCTTGTTGCTGATTGGCTAATGGCTACACAAGACAACACATCGTTATGACATCAAGTGGTACAAAGTGGATTTTGCACAATAGGTGACGTTTAAAGGACAAAAAGTCACATTTGTCTGCACATTAAAGTCCATGTCTCTTCTACATCAACATGTGTCCCCTCTTCTCCATGTCTCTTCTACATCAACACGTGTCCCCTCTTCTCCATGTCTCTTCTACATCAACATGTGTCCCCTCTTCTCCATGTTTCTTCTACATCAACACGTGTCCCCTCTTCTCCATGTCTCTTCTACATCAACATGTGTCCCCTCTTCTCCATGTCTCTTCTACATCAACATGTGTCCCCTCTTCCTCATGTCTCTTCTAAATCAACATGTGTCCCCTCTTCTTCATGTCTCTTCTACATCAACATGTGTCCCCTCTTCCTCATGTCTCTTCTACATAAACATGTGTCCCCTCTTCCTCATGTCTCTTCTACATAAACATGTGTCCCCTCTTCCTCATGTCTCTTCTACATCAACATGTGTCCCCTCTTCCTCATGTCTCTTCTACATCAACATGTGTCCCCTCTTCTTCGTGTCTCTTCTACATCAACATGTGTCCCCTCTTCTTCGTGTCTCTTCTACATCAACATGTGTCCCCTCTTCTCCGTGTCTCTTCTACATCAACATGTGTCCCCTCTTCTTCGTGTCTCTTCTACATCAACATGTGTCCCCTCTTCTTCGTGTCTCTTCTACATCAACATGTGTTCCCTCTTCTCCGTGTCTCTTCTACATCAACATGTGTCCCCTCTTCTTCGTGTCTCTTCTACATCAACATGTGTCCCCTCTTCTTCGTGTCTCTTATACATCAACATGTGTCCCTTCTTCTTCATGTCTCTTCTACATCAACATGTGTCCCCTCTTCTTCATGTCTCTTCTACATCAACATGTGTCTCCTCTTCTTCATGTCTCTTCTACATCAACATGTGTCCCCTCTTCTTCACGTCTCTTCTACATCAACATGTGTCCCCTCTTCTTCGTGTCTCTTCTACATCAACACGTCCCCTCTTCTTCATGTCTCTTCTACATCAACACGTGTCCCCTCTTCTCCATGTCTCTTCTACATCAACATGTGTCCCCTCTTCTTCATGTCTCTTCTCCATCAACATGTGTCCCCTCTTCTTCATGTCTCTTCTACATCAACATGTGTCCCCTCTTCTTCATGTCTCTTCTTCATCAACATGTGTCCCCTCTTCTTCGTGTCTCTTCTACATCAACATGTGTCCCCTCTTCTTCGTGTCTCTTCTACATCAACATGTGTCCCCTCTTCTTCGTGTCTCTTCTACATCAACATGTGTCCCCTCTTCTTCATGTCTCTTCTACATCAACATGTGTCCCCTCTTCTTCAACAAATCGGACAGAAAACAAATCACAGACATGTATGTGAATATAAATCTATTAAGGCTTTTACTTTGATATATTTAGCATATTAATGGTACTGCACAAATAAAATAATTGATTTGCAAATTTTAAAAAAATCTGACAGAAACAAAATGACAGTAATATAAATATATAATGATTCTCTTAAAGGTGGGGTAGGTGATTTTGGAGAAACCAGCTCGAGTGCGCTAGAATCTGAAAGTACGCAACCGGAAAAAATCTGCCCCTTCCTTCAGACTTCCTCACAGAGCCCCGCCTCCAACACACACGAACGCGCACATGACCAATGAGGGCACGAGATAAGTCTGTGCCCCGATGGAAGGCTGACAGGCAGGTAGGCCATCCAGGTACTTTAGCCGGCTCAGATGATTGGTCGTGCTTTTTACAGCGCCACGGCTTCCACTGATGAGATATTTGTATGTATTTATTGTCAAAGCGTTTAATGTATTCATTGCTGTCGGGGTGTTCAGAGCATTCCATGGAATATAACAAGTGTTTCTGAAGTGAATTACCTACCCACCTTTAATGTTTTTGAGATTGAGCAAAACCTTAATCTTGAGCAATTGCGAGCATTAATCCGTTAACTTTGGCGAAAGGGGAAGACCGTTTGAGCAACCGGCTCTTTTTCTGCTGAATCACAATCTCAGTTCAGTTTGAATCCATTTTTCTCATCAGCACAAAGACCACCTCGTTATCTCTGATGAAGAAATAAAATAACATTTCATTTCGTTTTCTTATTTCCAGTGTAACGGGATGTCGAACAGGTTCTGGGGTTGGGGACGAGAAGACGACGAGTTCTACAGAAGACCTATATCTGATATACACCTAAACATCAGCAGGAGAGGACTCTTTAAAGTAGAGACACTACATACTGATAAACACCTGAACATCAGCAGGAGAGGACTCTTTAAAGTAGAGACACTACATACTGATACACACCTGATCATCAGCAGGAGAGGACTCTTTAAAGTAGAGACACTACATACTGATACACACCTGATCATCAGCAGGAGAGGACTCTTTAAAGTAGAGACGCTACATACTGATACACACCTGATCATCAGCAGGAGAGGACTCTTTAAAGTAGAGACACTACATACTGATATACACCTGAACATCAGCAGGAGAGGACTCTTTAAAGTAGAGATACTACATACTGATATACACCTGAACATCAGCAGGAGAGGACTCTTTAAAGTAGAGACACTACATACTGATATACACCTGAACATCAGCAGGAGAGGACTCTTTAAAGTAGAGACGCTACATACTGATACACACCTGATCATCAGCAGGAGAGGACTCTTTAAAGTAGAGACACTACATACTGATATACACCTGAACATCAGCAGGAGAGGACTCTTTAAAGTACAGACACTGCATACTGATATACACCTGAACATCAGCAGGAGAGGACTCTTTAAAGTAGAGACACTACATACTGATATACACCTGAACATCAGCAGGAGAGGACTCTTTAAAGTACAGACACTGCATACTGATATACACCTGAACATCAGCAGGAGAGGACTCTTTAAAGTAGAGACACTACATACTGATAAACACCTGAATTGAGAATAATAGTGTCCCTTTTTAAATCAACATTTATCAAGAAATGAAACCTCAACGTACAACAAAAAGATGAACAACAGGCAGAATCAGATCCGCTCTGGTTGTACAGATGTGGTTTTTGGGGACGATCCAAAGACAAAGGGATGATGAACTCCCCCATAATGACCTCAAAGAGACAGAAACCTAGTTAAAAAATAATTTACAATGACAGAGAATTCACATAAGAGTAAAAACATAAAAGAGAAAACATCATTCGTCTAAAAACAGATGCTAACTGAAAAATAAATGCAGATAAAAAGGAATACATGTCTGGGAAAATAGGAAAATGTTCCCCTAAATATACTGTATGTGAAATATAACATCTCTGCAGAGGGTAAAGTGTATAAAGACATTAAACAGTATTTATAGTATAAGTAGTTCAATCGTTTTTACTTTCTTAATTAAAAGCTCTGTGTTGCTCGTAAGTGTGATGCGTGTAATTCAGCGTTCAGCCACACGCTGTTTGTTATGAAGGAGCTTCTTCATTTCACCTGAAGGAGGAGAGGAAACAAACTTTCGGGCACAAATGAATGAGCCATCTGCAAGACAATAAAAGTACTAACAGATATAAATTCCCCAATTCAGGAGAAAATTCCTGAACATCTTGTGTAAAAATGTCCAAAAAATATATAAAATATCCGACAAATATAAGAACAATATAACATTTTAAGGATGTATTTGAAAGGTAAAGTTGATGAACGGTGAATACGAAATGTATTTGATAAATGTAAAAAAAACTACTCAATCAGTAGTCAATTATTACAAATTAAGAATAAAGTAAAGATAAGCATTATTAATGTAAAAACAAATAAATCATCAAGTCAAATTCATCGTACGTGTCAACCTACCTGGAGATAAACCTGTTTCTGAAATTATCAAATATACATAATACATTTGAATACTTAATAGTATACAAACCCTAGTATAATATATATATATATATATTAATACAAATTCAGTACAGTGGCTTGCAATTAAAAGTAATATAGTAGGCTGCAATATCTACATGTACAGTATGTGGAAATTGTTCATGATTACTCTCTCCCCCCTGTATACAGCCAGTCCCCCCCCCCCTCACTCCCCCTCTATAAAACTACTCTCCCCCCCACACAGTGTCTCTGTCTGAGTTTTGACATTGTTGGCATAGTTGAGCTGCAGGTGAAAACACGTCGCTGTGAAATGCAGTTTGGCTAATGGTGCACCTCCTGCAGCAATTTGTCCTCCACAACAACACATACATTACCGTTTAGGAGAGGACTGCCCCCCCCCCCCACGCTGAGTGACAGGTTGGGGTCCTGAGGGGAAAACAGGGAGTCCCCGCTTAAATCAAAACGTTGATTTTCAAAAATGTCCAGTAAATTACAGACTTTGCGTTTTACTCACAAATCTGTCGAGCACGACAGTAAAAGTGTTCACTTTACGATAACTGACCCACACCACCTGCTTTAATTAAATACTTAAACTTCATTTATTAAAAGTGCACATACAACAACAAATATACCATATTGCTGTGGGGGAAACTTCTGAAGCAATAGGAGTCACGACTCCGAGAGACACGAGGAGAGCTAGAGCTTTGATGGAGTCAGGACCAGTGGTGAAAGTGTGCCGGTCCTACCCGGTCCTTAGTACCGGTAAGAGATTTCCAGGCGGTCCGGAGGACCAGGAAGAATTGACAGCTCCACCCGTGGAATTTATACTACGAAGGGAAGATATTTTGGTTTGGATTACTGGTCTGGGGGAAGCTCGCGAGTGTGTGTATACGTGTGTGTGTGTTTGTGTATGTTTGCGTTTGTGCGTTTTGTGTTTGTTTCCCGGGGAAAACACTCACGAGAAACACCGGCTGTTGTTAAGCCTGCAGTGACGTTAAATTACTCCGTTCTCCGCTTGTAATTATGCCGTTACAAGCTTCAAAGTTATATTTATCACCTGAATTTGCCGAAACAAGTTTAATATTCTGAAAGCCAAGACTTTGTTTATTTGAAATCAGATGAAAACAAACTGTAACGGACCCTGCCGTGTTATCTATGATTACTATACGCCTTACATTAATAATGTCAGCCGGAGGGAGGGGGGGCGGCGCTATGGAAGAGCAGATTGCGATTTACAAGCTTCAAAAATGTATTTATGGTGTGATTTTGGAAATAAAAGTTTCATATTCTGAAAGCCAAGACTTTGTTTGTTTAAAATCAAATAAAACACCCGAACCCCGAAAAAATAGTTTTTTACGCAAATCCACGTTTATTTTGAAATGAGCCGTTGAGACTTCCGACTAATTTCGATAGAGCAGGTATTTGCTTTTTCACACTTGATCAGAACAGCGGGAGGAGAAAGGAATAGAGTGACTGAATGACATCTAGAAAATTAGGCTACGTGGTAATTAAAGCAAAAATGCAAACGACGATTCTTCAGATGTTTAAGAGAAAGGAGAGAGATGAAGAAACTCAGAATGTGCTTAAAATTAGAAACACAACGCCCACAGATGACACAGGTGATGATGCTTATTTAGCCCAGAGAATGAACCTGGCCATGATGTATAATAAGTTAGCTAACTAGCAAACTGTATATCTTAAATATAAACATTAAATATTTTTGCTTTGATATCTTCTATTTTAATCTGCACATTGTTGTATACATTTTGAGACATTTTATTTTATTATTTTAATTTATGTAACCAATATTCTGAAAATTCTAAGAAAGACAGAGACTTGTACATTTTTGACTGTCTGCTGAATTTAGTTATACATTTGTATTCTAATTTATAACCGTTGAGGCCCAGAGGGAGGAAGAGGAGACTCAGCGAGAAGAAGTGGCAGCAGGTCCCTCAGAAGCCACCACAGGTGATGCTAGCCCTACTGCATACCCTTCTATATGGAAAGAAGAACAATATGAACAGTTCAAACCGAAAAATGAATGGATGTATGCTCACAATGGAAGGCTAGGCTGTACCCCATGCCATGATGTGAAGGATCTAGGTGTCATGGCATCCCGTGGTGTTAATATTGCTATTCAGTGGGCTGATGGAAAGATAATCTCAGCTGGTCAATCAAGGGATGTCCAGCTTTCATCACTGCGCAAAAAAATCCGTGAGCACAAGAACTCTGCAGCACATAATGAAGCAGTCAAGATTCTTCAGACAGCAAAGAAAGATATTCTTCTGAACATGAACGTGAGTAGTCAGGAGTCTTTGTTTGAGTCTACTGCCAAGGTATTCATGACAGCCTATTATGTGGCCAAGAACAACAAGCCTTTCACAGACTTTGAGAGTCTGATTGACCTGCAGCATGCACATTCTGCTGATTTAGGGCGTGTTTTACATAGCAAAACTGTCTGTGTTGACATAATTAAGCATGTGTCATCACAGATGAAAAAGGAACTTCTAAAAAACATAATAGAGACCAAGAGAAAAATCACAGTATTAGCTGATGAGTCAACCAGTGTTGGACACAAATCAACACTAATTGTGTTCCTGAAGGCTAGTGTTGATGGAGACATGGAGCCCATTGCCTTTCCATTGGACCTGGTTGAGCTGGATGTCTGCTGCTCATATCAAGGAACAGATTATGGGTTGCTTGCTTAAAAATGGCTTCACTGTTGAGTTGCTGAGAGAAATCCTCATTGGATTTTGCAGTGATGGGGCCAGTGTCATGCTGGGAGTGAAGTCAGGTGTTGGGAAGTTGCTCCAGGATGACTTCCCAGGCATCATACTATGGCACTGCCTTAATCACAGACTGGAGCTTGCTGTTGACCAGGCACTGGATGTGACAGGGGGAACAAAGGACTTCCAGGCATTCGTGGACAGCCTATATTCATTATATAGCCAGTTTGTGTTCAGGGATTCATGAAGCTGGGGGCGGGAGGAGAACAATATGAACCAATGAAGGGGTAGCATTATAGTACCTGCAAGAAATTCAAACCACTTTCACCCCTGGTCAGGACTCAGAGAGTTCTCATAGAACGTAACCACAGCCTGTCAAGACTTCACAGAGGTGGTATTGATCTGCAGTTCTGCTGGGTGCCTGCTCATGAGGGGGGGGAAGGGAACGAGTGTGCATGAGGCAACCCGGTATCACGGCAAGACGTGAACATGTGACGATTTACCATGCTGGGAGACGTGAAGATGTCACGATTTCAAACGTGACAGTTACACGGTATTGTTAACCCATGTTAACAAGTGGAGAAATAAGCGGAAATACCAACCAAATGCTACTCCGACGTAATGATTTATTTTGTAATAGTCACACTCGATTACGCCGATTTTCTTGTTGCCCCAGCTGGTCGACACCTCTTTTAGCAGAAACAAAGGCTACATTAATGTTTTAAATCGATGTTAATCCGTGTGTGTGAATGTGGAATTAACGGACGTGACGTTGTGCGATTGAGTTGCCAGGCAACAGCTTCGGTTCATGTTAATTTACAAACTCTTCAACTACAACCGTAGTTATATTTAAAAACATGTTAGAAGGCCTCACAAAATACTTTAATGCAAATTAAAATGTAAATGTGAAGGAATGTGTGTATAACAAAATACATCCGTCATAAACGAAACCGGAAACAGACGTAGGCAAGATCCTCAGCTCGATGATTGGATGGTTTAGCCGCAATGCATGCTGGGATTTGGTGTTTATGTGATGTGAAATCTGAAAACGTTTTTTAAAAATACAATAATACTTTATTCCGAGTGTGCTTGCTTTTCTCTTTGAAAGTCATCACATAACGGCATTGTAATACACGGTTCGGCTGCATTACATATGACATATCTGCCGTAGTTCTCTATTTATAGAGCCCTGCTGAGAAGACTTCTAGACAAACAGGAGAACTGCCGCCAACACTGAAGATGTGACGTGGATCATAAATATTTAAGCAATTAAACAACATCTTACATTTATTTTCACACAATACGTCTCCTTGCCGTATCAACACTAATTCGGCTGACTTTTATATTTGATCCAATTGGTAGATAGGCTGTATTTACACCATAACGGTGCACAGCTGATAGAAAGGGACACCTGGTGGTTAAAGCATGTTATTATTTTCTAATGTCTTGCCCAAGGACACAATGGCCTGACGCAGTGGGACAGGAGCGGGTTTTGAACTGGAGTTCCCCACTGCGCCACCCGATCCATGCAGCCTTTATGGAAACATCTCTGCTGATTTCCAAATGGCCGTGTGGGGTATTTTTGAAGAATTGGCCGTCTTGGGGATTGTTACTTATGTGTTATCCTATTATTGTTTTGGTGTACAGTGTTACAAATGTATGAACATTAGGACAGGGTTGCCAACTTTGGGTACCTGGCTGGAGTGAGATTTTGATATCATGGGTTTAATTACACATATGCGCACTTAATGACTGCTATCGTGTCAGCAGCGGGACCTTAGCATATATATAGGATATATATACAATATTGGACACAGACTATAAAAGTCACAAAGTTTAATTCACTAATGAAAGTCAAACACATGTTTGTTTCCACTGTTTTATTGTGTGCCTGTCGCAATAAGCAATTAATTGACTTATTGTACGATAAATAAAAATGACCTCGATAAATTGCCATTTGCATGAGGATGTGACTAGCAGTTTGAAAGGATGTACTTGAATTATTATTATATATTATCATTATGTCAGGGGTCTAAAATGGTCATACAACGGTGCCGACAATATTATCGTTTATCACAATAATTTCCGGGGAAATGTATCCAACAAAATTAATTATCGTGAGAGGCCTATACATGAAACACACACACAAACAAACCTACAGACTTACTCCGAATTGCCAAATATATGAATTAACACACTCTCCTATTATGCCTGATACAACTCTCATATACTCTTTGACTCTGTTGGCCGAGTAGAACAATAAGCAGCAGACTTTTACTTTATCATTTCTACTGGATCTTAGATCTGCGCATGCGCAATACCGGCTCCCACTGCTCAGCTGTCTGTTAACGTTGTTAAGAGTGGTGGGGGCGGGGAGGGAGCGGGTCGACAGCTGGAGCAGCTGTCAACTCAACATTGTAAATAACCAACCAAAAACGATCGCCGGTTCATCTTGTTTTTGGCGTGAGAATAGTTTGGGCAGCGTGAGAGCGTGAGACTAAGAGTGAAAGCGTGTGCCACACGCCCGATGCGTGAGAGTTGGCAACCCTGGACTGTGAATCATCATATCATTCCATCTCTTAACTCATGGACGTATCCATCTATGATCTAAACAAAAAATCAATCAATCAATCGACAAAAAACATAAAACAAAACAAATATCTATGATCTTTCCTGACCTCATGTTAAATGATTGTTCCTACCCCAGAAAGGTAACCAGTGCCTTTCCGGTAGCTCTCACTCCTTCTGTTCCCAGAATACCAACCCCTCTCCCTCTCCGCCTCGAAAACTTCATCCTTTAGTTTTTCTCTTTCCGCTTTATAGATGTCACGATGTAACAAGAAATGTTCCACATGTTCTTTAACTCCACAGTTCCTACACTTGTCACTCTCACTTTTCCCCATGACATACAGCTACCATTCAAAGCTGTGTGATCCAGTCTGAGTGTAGCCATCATGATTTCCTCCCTTCTGTTTCTTTCTTTATAAATATTAATTGTAATTGTCTTTTGTACTTTGTGACACTCTTTGTCTTTCTGGTCTTTCTCCCACCTCTTCTGCCAGATCTCCATCCCTTTCTTCTTAATCACTGCTTTTCCTTCTCCTTCTCCAAGTTGAACTGGTAAAGTTATTTCCTTTTGTAGTGCACTTTTTGCTCATTTATCAGCACACTCGTTCCCTTTCACCCCCTCATGAGCACTCGTTCCCTTTCACCCCCTCATGCGCACTCGTTCCCTTTCACCCCCTCATGCGCACTCGTTCCCTTTCACCCCCTCATGCGCACTCGTTCCCTTTCACCCTCTCATGCGCACTCGTTCCCTTTCACCACCTCATGCGCACTCGTTCCCTTTCACCCCCTCATGCGCATTCGTTCCCTTTCACCCCCTCATGCGCACTCGTTCCCTTTCACCCCCTCATGCGCACTCGTTCCCTTTCACCCCCTCATGCGCACTCGTTTCCTTTCACCCTCTCATGCGCACTCGTTCCCTTTCACCACCTCATGCGCACTCGTTCCCTTTCACCCCCTCATGCGCATTCGTTCCCTTTCACCCCCTCATGCGCACTCGTTGCCTTTCACCCCCTTCCACTTCTTTGTAGTCTGACCCAGTATGACAGAGCAAGTCTCTCTCTTCTGATCTCCAGAGGCGTATCTCCTGCTTCTATCAGAACTGCATTGATAGGGGATGACTTTATCCCTCCAATACACAGCCGCAATGCTTCATATTGTAGTCTATCCATTTTTAAGTGATGTTTTTGCTGCTGCTCCATACGCTACACAACCATAGTCTATTGTGGACCTCATCATTGATCTGTAAATGTCTATTAATGCTTGTTTGTCTGCGCCCCAGTTGCATCCAGCTACAGCTCGCAATACATTTAATACTTTTTAGCATTTTGTTTCCACTTGTTTAATGTGTATTTTCCATGTATAATTGCTATCAAACCACAGTCCTAGGTATTTGAACTCATTCACCTTTGTCATTGGACGATCATATAGTGTTAGCGGTTGGCCATCAATCTTGCGTTTTTTTGTAAATACCATGTAGCATGACTTGCTTTCTGACATTTTGAATCCCCAGTTATATGACCACCTCTCCACTTTTTTAATTGCTCCAGCATCTCCATTACGTATGGGGCATGTCTTCCCCTCATCCACATAGCCCCATTGTGACGGAGCGGATCACATGAGTGACTGACTCCGCCACTGACAGCCGACACACACACGCACACACAGTCACACACCAAATATTTCCTGCTCTCTTCCTAAAAAGAAACCATGCAATGTATTATTTATTGTGTGTTTGTTAATTTGTTAATTGATTGGGAGGGGCTACGGGTTAATAAGGGACGGGTTGGCCCTGGAAGGGAAACTCGGGAATGTTGCAGAGAAGGCAACAGCTGGGACGTGTTCGAGAGATCGTTGCAGAGAATCAATCAATCAATCAATCAACAACTTTATTAATCCCGCAAGGGGCAATTGGTTATGAGCAGCAGCTTATGTCATGTACACAGGCAGGAACACACAAGATGAAAACACACAGATACACCCGGGAGCACCGATGTGGATAACTATAATAATACACTATAAATAGTTCAAAGCATCACAATAATAAAAAAATAAAAAAATAATCAAGTTAAAAGCCTTTTCAAGAATTTAAAAGTTTGAGTGCAGAAGGGATGAAGGATTTAGAAAAGCGATTAGTCCTTAGTAGAGAAGGCAACAGCTGAACACGTTTACTCTCCGGGAGTGATGGACATTTGATTTGGACATTTATTTATTCTGTTTAAGTTGTGCTGGTTCGTTATTTAATTTTCTTGCTGCTGTTATTAAAGTTTTGGAGCTTAACCCAACCGACTAGGCCAGTGTTTTGAACGGAGAAATAGAGCCCCGTCACACCCATCATCTGCGTACAGAGCCGATTGGATGCATGTGTCTAAGCATGTCAACATGGGGTTTGGGGTTTTCCCCCTCCCTTATCCTCTAGCAAAAAGGCTGACTTTTTAAAATATCTGTTTTTTATATGCTTTACTTTGATTTGGAGCACCCAACGGATGGCTGTAAGTTGTCACCGGTGTCTCGCTGATTAAATTCATATCAAGACGTCTCTTGGCCATTTTCTCTCGACTTGAAAAATATTTAAGAGTGACTAAAGACGATGGCTTTTTATTTAGACAGAGGGAGAGGGTGAGGGGCGGGGAAAGTGTGTGTGTGTGTGTTTGTGTGTGTGTGTGTGTGTGTGTGTGTGTTCCCCCTCCTCCACCATATGTTCTCTCCCCTCATGTCCTGTCATGTCCTGTTTGCAAAAACAGAGAGGTTTAAATATATGTTTTTAAGATGCCTTACTTTTGATTAATTTCATGTTATTTGCAAGTATTTGTAAGTTACATTCGATACTGTATACAGGATTAACCACACAGGAAGTGGTAAGGAGGCGGGACATATATCCTAGGCATATTAATTGATTGAAAACAACGGCATTTTATTTTTCTCATTTTTTTTATTTTAATTTTTTTTATTTTGTAAACCGGAAGCGGGGGCGGGACATCCGCCGGAAGCGGGGGCGGGACATCCGGTCGAACGAGGCGGGACTTCCGGTTTCAAAATAAAAATAAAAAGGTGGGACTTCCGGTCAAATAAGGCGGGACTTCCGGTCGAAAAGGGGCGGGGCGACCTGTCACTTTTTCTGCATACTAATGAGATTGAAGTGGCATTTGTATCACTACTAACATGGACCAGACATCACCTAATGTTACTCCTCTGCCAATGGTAGAACACAATTATCTCCATGTTCTCTTTTTTGTGTATTTGATTGTCCTTCGAGCAGCTGCCCTTTTCCTTTGATACTCTATAACATTATTTTGTGTCATGTTTCTTTAATTTTAATTCTTTAATTAAATGCTCAGGGGAGATGCGGTGCTGAGGCGATTCACAATCAGGCCAGCGGTAGAGAAGACCCTCTCAGCTGGAACGGAGGTTGCGGGTATAGCAAGGTATAGTATGTATATATAAGTTTAGTTTGGCATAGTTTGAGCTCTATACCGCACTCACAAACCTGGTCAAAATATTTCCATACATTACTCCTTTTTGACGCCATGTCTGTGTAGGACTCTTCTTAGAGTGCAAATCATTACCGGACTATGACTGGTAAAATATGTTGAATACCGGAAAAACTAAATCTCTCTTTCAACATTTTTTTGTACTTTGCCGCCACACACTGTTGCCAAGCAGCGCTTATTGTTGTTTAGGCTGGCCACTCATGTGTCGCGAGTGTTGACAGGGGGCGGGGGAGCACGCTCATGAACTGTTAGTGCCGGAACCTCGCAACGGCTGCAGAACGCATTTGGGCATAAGATGAGGTTTGAGTCTCCGTGATCTGCGTGTAGGGAGGGGCAGCAGCCATATCATTAGCTAGAACTAGCTAGATCTGATGGATTTGGACATAAACGCAAGTGAAGTATAACCGGACGCGAGAGAGAGAGAGATCAGCACCTGCAGCTCTGCCCGCTGTGAGGGGCCGGTGAGCGGAGCAAAACACACGTTTAGACCTAACACATTTAGCTATGGCACTGTCGTATACATTGAATTATTACATTTGATAATATGTAATCAACTTAGGCATACCTCCCAGAAATTCGATACCTGAATAATTTTGAATATTCGATTAATCGTTCTCATCCCTTGTAATCACCACACCAAACTTCCTTCTTATGTTTATCGCCTGCTATTTCTTTAAATATATCAGTGGTTAGATTTGGACATGGGTTGTATAAATTGTAGGGCTGTCTAGTTAACGCGTTAATAAAAATTAACGCCACTAATTATTTTAACGCATGTGTGTTTTTTGTCCTCGGCCGCACCGTAGTTCAGAGCGCATCGAGTTTAAAGTACCATCCACAAGCTGATGCTGACAGCCCCGCTCCACCGGTTATAGGTTGAATTGAGGTGGATATTTTTAATGTTCATGAGATTATTTGTCATTGATAAAATGATAAACAAACATTTTCATAAAGCATATTTGTCCACTCATATGTAGGGTTGGGTACCGAGAACCGGTTCCAACATTTCGATTCCAACGGCATCATTTAGAAATGTGAATTTCGGTTCCGCTTTTCGATGCCTGAGAAAATGTTTCTCGCCGCTCTCCGTAGCCTACTGTATGACTGCGGCGAGGCGGGAAATGTAGCGTTGTACCTACACTTTCTACAGTGTAACCTGAGACCAGGGCCGGCCCGTTGCACTGGCGTTATAGATGTTCTCCTAGGGCGCCAGATCTGGGAGGGAAAACAAATGTTTTGACCGTTGGTGCTCATCCTAATTTTCGGCCTTGATGTAACAACATTCATAATTAAGTAAATGTAACACCCCTTTTCACCCCGGTTACACGTTTCATTCGCCCTGTACGATGGGCGCTGCAAGTGATGAAAATGGGGGATGTTGGCTTATCTGGCACCCGCAGCTCACAGCCAAAATGCGAGGGAGAAAGGGAGGGTGCACCGGTACGCGCTGTTGTTATTAGCATCTGGTGCTAGCTGCTCTAACGGAAGAAGAAGATGTTTCTACAATGATGTGGAGGGAGAGTCCTCTCCAGTCAGACTGAGAGGCTGATAACTACAGCTCAGTGAGGTAAAGGACTCTGAGGGTTTAGATAGTTCACTTTAGTCTAAGTTATCTCAGTGGGTCTCAAACGGTTTGATCACAATTTATGTAAACACATATTTCCAAGGCACTCCTTTATAATTATTGGGATAAAACAGGTTTGAAATCATTCCAATGTAAACTATAGGACAGTAAACCAGACATATCATTTTAAACTGGACAGATAAAAAAATATGAATAAATAAAATAGTAAAATAAGATATGAATGAACAACAAACATAAAATACGTTACATGTATTTGTTATTGTCTATGGTAGGTTACTGGTTATGTTCACATACTTATTTAATTATTCAAATGTAAACCGATCTTTTTCATATGGGTGTTTAGAGTTGTACCCCCTAGATCTAGTCTCTAGTAATTCTGCTTAAAGTGCACCAGATTGAAGCATTTTGCTTTAAAATGTTCAAACATTTCTTCCTGGTATGCCTGAGAAGGCAGATATGCTTGTTTTTCTCAACAAGAACTTAATCTTTTTTTTTACCCTGCCCCTCAAAGAATCGGAATTGAGAATCGTTAAGAACCGGAATCGAAAAGTAGAATCGGAATCGTGGAAATTCAAACGATACCCAACCCTACTCATATGTTGATAAGAGTATTACAAACTTGAAAAATATCCCTCTAAGGTACATTTAGAACAGATAAAAAATGTGCGATTAATCGCGATTAACTATTTTAATCGACTGACAGCCCTAATAAATTGATTATCCTAATGTTATCTTGTTTTCTAGGGTTGCAGATTTCCACTATAATACAGTCTCATCAGGAGATTGCACCTCCCTATATACCACACCATCTTTGAGAAATGACTGCAGGATCTCAGGTATGCAAAGTGGACAGGTAGGCGAGAAAGGCTTTTTTGAGTCTCAGAGACCAAGGTCCTGAACACTTTGCATACATTTACTGCACGACTTCAGGTCTGGGATGTGGACAGTACACCTCAAATACATCACTACACAACCTGTGGTATTTGAAAATAAGGGAATGACATGTTTAAAATATGCTGCAAAACACAACAGATATGCAGGATTGCGAGTCTGTTTCTAAGGCCATTTTATTTTTGGTAGTCTGATTATTTTAACAAGAGAATAGGATCAAACTGAAAACATCGTAAATGTGTTCTAGATACATGAATCATTGGTTCTTTTAGACCAGAACAGACTGCTAACTCAACAGGAACTATCAAAAACATCCCAATCAAAGTTTAAAGTCACAACATTTTATTAAACAAACAGATTATTGGAGAAACTACTCGGCAGATTAATGAACAGTGAAACTCGCTCATGGACTTTAAGGTGAATACGAAAAAGTGTTCCAACACTCTTAACACCACTATGGTTTTAAGAGTGTGTGAACACGAAGATGTGATTTGAGAGCATCTGATCTATTGAACGTTTTCCCACACTCTTCACACCAGTACGGTTTTTCTCCGGTGTGAATACGGTGATGTGTTTTGAGATGATTTGATTTAGTGAAAGTTGTCCCACACTCTTCACACCAGTACGGTTTCTCTCCAGTATGAATACGTTGATGTGATTTGAGAGCACCTGATGTAGTGAAAGTTGTCCCACACTCTTCACACCTGTAAGGTTTTTCTCCAGTATGAATACGTTGATGTGATTTGAGATTACCTGATGTAGTGAAAGTTGTCCCACACTCTTCACACCAGTAAGGTTTTTCTCCAGTGTGAATACGGTGATGTGTTTTGAGAGCACTTGATGTAGTGAACATTTTCCCACACTCTTCACACCTGTACGGTTTTTCTCCAGTATGAATACGTTGATGTGATTTGAGATTACCTGATATAGTGAAAGTTTTCCCACACTCTTCACACCAGTAAGGTTTTTCTCCAGTGTGAATAAGGTGATGTGATTTGAGATTACCTGATGTAGTGAACATTTTCCCACACTCTTCACACCTGTATGGTTTTTCTCCAGTATGAATACGTTGATGTTTTTTGAGAGCACCTGATGTAGTGAAAGTTGTCCCACACGCTTCACACCTGTAAGGTTTTTCTCCAGTATGAATACGTTGATGTGATTTGAGGGCACCTGATCTAGTGAAAGTTGTCCCACACTCTTCACAGCTGTAAGGTTTTTCTCCAGTATGAATAAGGTGATGTGATTTGAGAGCACCTGATTGAGTGAAAGTTGTCCCACACTCTTCACAGCTATACGGTTTTTCTCCAGTGTGAATAAGCAGGTGGGTCTTTAAATTTCCAGATGTTGTAAAGGATTTGTCACATTGCTGACAGCTGTGACGTCTCTCTCTTCCTTTTGGTTTCTAGAACGGAAGACAGAGAAAGAGAGAAAGTCAATCTAAAAAGCATAAATACACAAGTTAACACAATAAAACTCACTTAATATAAACCTTGAGTTAACAAAATACTACTTATCAACTGTTTGTGTTTATTATATTTGTATTATATTTTATACAGTAATATTCTAACCAAAGTATATACCAGAGGTGGGGGACTCGAGACACATGACTTGACTCGCATATTTTATGACTTGAGACTTGCTTGACTAACATTGATAAAAGACTCGACTTGACTTCGTATTCATGACTTGAGACAGATGATTCGAAAGGACTTTACTTTTTAAAATAAAATATTTGCATTGTACGAAGCCCCTAGAGGGCAATGAAAGAAAAAAACAGAGAGAAAATATCTTGTTCGCAGGAGAAAGTAGGAAGTGGAGCGCACAGGAGACAGCCGTTTCATTGCAGACTGTGATGTTTATGTGGGGAAATACATACATTATTTGAGATACATTTCAAACTCGGACTTCATTTTAGGGACATTTCAGCCAGGGGTGTAGAGTTATTTGTTCAAGCACCGGATCGGCAAAACAGGAGAGTCTGTGAACCAGTCTGCCTTGACCTATGTATTCATGTCTGTGACTCTCAGTATCTGCTGCCCACAGCTGTTTTATAGAAGGAACACCTCCTTCACTTCATGAAATCTCTGCAGCACCAGGAGGCAGTAACGTGTAGCCCCACTCTCCATTGTTGTTAATGTTGAAAATAAAACCCTAGTGTTGTGTTGCGTGCTGCAGCAGCAGTCTGCTCTGCACGCAGGCTTCCTCCAAGTTTACAGTAAAACAAACTGGTGGTGTGACCAATAGCCAATTATTAATACTATTACTATTATTAGCATATATATATTTATATATATTTTGGTTGAAACTAAGCCATAAAAAAAAAATACATAAATAATAATAAAAAAATATATAAATAAAATCGATTTTTAAAAATAATATTCGATTACGGAGACTGCAACGAATATTCGAATAATCGCTGGCATCCCTAATACATACATACATACACTTTGATTCATTCACAGTGCGGTATAATGAGACAATAACAGGCTACAGATGCGGACACACACACATATTTATATAAATATATACAATTTCAGAATCAAACAAGTATGAGAGCACTCTCATAATAATGTAACACAATCAGAGACTGGATATATCCCTCCCTCTCTCTGGTCGCTGAAATGGGGAATTGAAATTACGGGCCAAAAGTTGTATTTACAAGTAAGCTATTAAAAGAGGACACCAAACCAAATGAGACCCGTCTGTCCGCCGTACGCACTGTACAACACACACACACACACACACTGTACCACACACACCTACTACAGCTCGTAAAGCATAATCAGGCTACAGCCGTTGTGTATTCTATTATGTGAAGCACTAAATGGTCTTAGAGAAATATCGACTAAAGCAAATAAAGAGAGTAGGCCTGTTATACTAAGTGATATATATTATACACGAGCCGTGTAACGGTATACAATGGGGCAAAAAAGTATTTAGTCAGCCACCAATTGTGCAAGTTCTCCCACTTAAAAAGATGAGAGGCCTGTCATTTTCATCCTAGGTATACCTCAACTATGAGAGACAAAATGATAAAAATCACATTGTCTGATTTTTAAAGAATGTATTTGCAAATGATGGTGGAAAATAAGTATTTGATCAATAACAAAAGTTCATCTCAATACTTTGTTATATACCCTTTGTTGGCAATGACAGAGGTCAAACGTTTTCTGTAAGTCTTCACAAGGTTTTCACACACTGTTGCTGGTATTTTGGCCCATTCCTCCATGCAGATCTCCTCTAGAGCAGTGATGTTTTGGGGCTGTCGCTGGGCAACACAGACTTTCAACTCCCTCCAAAAGATTTTCTATGGGGTTGAGATCTGGAGACTGGCTAGGCCACTCCAGGACCTTGAAATGCTTCTTATGAAGCCACTCCTTCATTGCCCGGGCGGTAGGGCTGAATGATATACCGTGTCATGGCGATAACCGCGATATTCACACCGCAGGGACGTGCGGTTTTATTCATTTTTTTTTTTTAAATGCTAACGCACTTTAGCACAGAATTCTAAATAAAGATACCTATCGAAACTGCACATACAATATATCCGATTAAAGCTGAGACTCCACAGATTATTTAAAGGGGACCTATCATGCAAAATGCACCTTTGTACGTCTTTTATACATGAATATGTGTCCCCGGTGTTCCAGGGAACTCACCAAGTGTCAGAAAACACAACCCTCTCTATTTTCCTCCTTCGCCAAATCTCTAAAAAAGGGGCTGCAACAGATCTGAAAAAAACGGATCCAGATTTCAACACTTTTCTACGTCACAGAGAAGTCCTCGGCTTATTGGTCAACTCTCCACGGCTGAGCCACGGCCACGTGCATTACCAAACCTCTCATTCGCATATAGGCTATCGGCAGGCTAAATCAACCCACATCTGTGTTTTTGCCTGCTCTTGCCAGGATGTCTAAGATAGTTAAACGTTGTGCTGTTGTTGGCTGCAAGACTCAGGACAGGGGACTGCATGCAATGCCAGATTTCTGTTTGTGTGTTCCAAACATTTTACGACGGACATGTTTATGAACTTGTCTCAAGTCCAACACCTCCAAAGTAATGCTAAACCCGGGATCAATACCAACCATCCGGGACCAGGCCAGTGAGGACACATCCAATTTTGAAGCTTTAAGTTTTTATTTAGCGGTGTTTTTCCTGATAAAGCTATCTCTAGCTTGTAGCATGTATCTTCGCCGTATCAATGTCGCCTCAAACCCAAATAGTAATCGGTTAGGTGTTTATATATTTTTGTAGCATTTTATTTTGTACGCTCCGCAGTCTTTGCTTTGTCTTTTATTTGAATTATCAGGCATTTGCTAACATGTTCAGACATACTGCCGTAATGGCGATCTGTGTGAAGGCTGTAAAGCCACGCCCTAGGCGATAACACAAGTATTTATTCTCCTATTTATTAGTATTTTGTATCCTCTAAAATCATATTGAGTAAGTTATAATAACAAACGTAATCTTCTGTAGGCAAGTGCCGTTTTTTCCAGCGTTATATGTAAAAGCTTTTGTGATTGTAGTCTGTAAGAACGATCAGATATCATCGATCTGTAAGCTAAGCTACGCTACGCTAATGAGACATGCCGTTTTTTCCAGCGTTATATTTAAAAGCTTTTGTGATTGTAGTCTGTAAGAACGATCTGTAAGATAAGCTACGCTAATGAGACATGCCGTTTTTTCCAGCGTTATATGTAAAAGCTTTTGTGATTGTAGTCTGTAAGAACGATCAGATATCATCGATCTGTAAGCTAAGCTACGCTAATGAGACATGCCATTTTTTGCAGCGTTATATGTAAAAGCTTTTGTGTGTTTACTTGTTTGTGCACATGAATATAAATGGGGGTGTGTTAGGATACAACACTGTGTATGTATGCGAGGGGGGAGACACACCACGAGTAAAACTGAGCTAAAGCCCCGTTGGTCTGTTGTTGTTGACAAGGCCTTACCTCTAGCAACAGGCTAATTAGTGGCTAGCACTCATTACAGTCAGTCTACTGAGCTCAGCCCCTCTCCAACACATCATCTGTATTGAGTCAGAAACACAGCATGCACGTTACGGTTAAAAACTAACTCAGATTGGAAAAGGCTAAGCAAAGAGCTTTGCTAAATAGAGAGTTTTAGCCCCATCTTTTGGGATTGCAGACTATATTCATCCAAATAGTATTTTCTCATCCTGAATACTAAGTTGAGATGATTTTGTTCTAACTATGTGTTCTTCTTTACAGGCCAGCACTTCACATACTTACTAATTAGTGACAATTTGTACATCCTTTGCTATTATTTACATTTTGTTTTATCATGGCGGAAATGAAAGACTGTACCTGGCAGCCCTGCACTACAATGAAAACGCTGAGCGTGCACAAGCCACTACATCCACTGGAAACCCTCTGTATAAACTGCAGTTCCCAAAGGCCAGGAAGGGAGAATGCAGAGCAAAACCAGTAAAGACTGACCCCACATTCCGTAAGTGTTTAAAATATTTATTATACAACTATTTACAAATATAAAATAAAAAAATTAGAAAGAAGTTTCAGTTTTTTACATGCATATACTAATCTAAACCACATTTTTTACCATTGCACAGCCCTACGTGGCCAACTTGATGGACCTCATCTTCGACCAAGTCTTTGTGGACCCTGCACCATTATGAGCGACCTGACAGGGAGGAGGTCATCGCCGGGTATGCTACACGGTTCAATTTGGCTGCTGTCTGAACCAACATCGACATTTCACGGATCAGGAAACTCCCTGCGTATCCTGAGGACAACGCAGGCCGGAATCACCACTCTGATCCTGCGTCCAAGGAAGCCCCAGCACCAGCTCACAAAGCTTCTGTAAAAATATTTAGTGTCATTTATACAAAATACAAGTAGGCTACATTTAGTTTTTTTTTTATGGGTTTTTTTAACCGTTGATTTTGACAATAAAGTTCCGAGTTGATATCAAAATGTGTCGTGATTATTCATGTTTGGATGGGTAAAGAATATTCTGATTTCAAAAGCATAAGGTTGTGTGTGTGGACCTTTTTGTCGTACACATGGGTGTGTTATGCCATTGCTGTGTAGTATATAATATAATAGTACATGTACAATGACAGAATGAAAGATTGCATAAAGCCATATACACCAGTATTTATTTCCATGAACAATATTAGAATTCGTTTTACAATTTCAGTCAAAACAAACAAACCACTCACTGCTCTATTTGCCTCAACTGTAGTCCACCATGTTCAGCTCTGTAAATATTCAACGCATTCTGCAGGGAGAACACATTTAGGCACACAGGCTCCAATCCAGGATGGTCCACCATACAGGTTACAGAGTCCTCAAGTTACTGCATCCGTCTTGACACATTGTGATAAACATATATTGAATGACATGTGAAAAATGTATTTAAACAGACAACTTAGTAAAGCTGTCAAAAATGTTACCTGTGGTATCTCCATGCAGCACACATTCTCCGTTCAGAAGGCTGAGCTTTTTAAAACACATGAAACTACACACATTGCCGACAAGGTGTTGTTGGAGTTATACTTTTTATCATCCTAAGTTATTCAACTTTCCAACGGTTGTTGCACGATGTTGGAAGAAAAGGACTGTAAACTATTAATAAACGCAATGAGGCCATTGTATATATGCTGAAAATATGAATGTCTCCCTTTATAAATATATATATATATCTCGCTGTTTTTGCGTTACAAACTGTACACATTGCATTCTTGCTAATTAGCCAAAATATGCACCTCCACCAAAACCTCCGCTGCTTCAGGGTCAGTTTCTGGATCAAATTGATAATATGCTTGAACACATGCATTGCTCTGAGATGACATGTTTATTCGACACTCGTAATCACAGCAAGCATGGTAACGTGACTCTCGCCGGCTCATGCCTGCTCTTCTGCAGGGGGGCGTGGTCAGCTGCTGCTCAGAATTTTCAAAGAAGGGCTTGGAATAGAGCGAAAATGAGCGAAACGAGGCATGTCTAAAAAATGATCTGTTTGGTATTTTGATAAATATACCTTATATAGGTATGGTCATACACTATATCATTTAAATATAGCATGATAGGTCTCCTTTAAGTATAGTATCTAAGCGATCCGATCTCGCAACAGGGGAAGCAAACAGACATCACAACACGTACCTTTTACGAATTTTTTACCGGAGATTGTCTCCCCATAGCCACCAGAGTGTATGCAGCTTCCGGTTTTGGCTACGCGTCACTCTCGTGCTGGACTGCCGCATAGCCAAGACCGGAAGCTGCATACACTCTGGTAGCTACCATTAGCAGCTAACTTTTGTGCTCCGATTTTTACATAAAAATGGAATTATGGATTATAAACAATTGCTTCAAAGGCACAGATACATTATCAACCTATGGATCAACCGATTCAGCCGCGTTTTTTCTGGTTTTAATGCCATTGAACACGTCTTTTGATCAGATTGACAGCTACGGTGAGACGATCTCCCTCGAAGCTCTATAAAGGTACGTGTGTTGTGATGTCTGTGTTTGCTTCCCCTGTCGTGAGTTCGGATCACTCAGTGATGATACTATATACCTAAATAATCTGTGGAACCTCAGCTTTAATCGGATATCTTGTATGTGCAGCTTCGATAAGTAGTAAGGGTACTTTTATCTTGAGTTCTGTGCCAATGTGAGTTAGCATTTTTCGCTAAGGGGTCATTTAGATGCTTCTTATGAGACTTGTGTTTTGTTTTGGTAAAAACGGTTTGTATCATCAGTTAGCTGAGATTATTTCCGTTAATCTGGTATAACACATTAATAGGTTCTTAAATATTAAGATCCCCTGAGACAGTGTCGTGAAAAAAAAAAAAACAGGGTCCCTGCCGGCAGGTTAAGAAAAGGTTTTCCCACACGTTAAGAGTGTGTGAACACGAAAATGTGATTTGAGATGAGCTGATCTAGTGAACGTTTTCCCACACTCTTCACACGAGTACGGTTTTTCTCCAGTGTGAATAGGGTGATGTGTTTTGAGAGCACCTGATGTAGTGAACGTTTTCCCACACTCTTCACAGCTGTAAGGTTTTTCTCCAGTGTGAATACTTGATGTGTTTTGAGATCACTTGATGTAGTGAACGTTTTCCCACACTATTCACAGCTGTACGGTTTTTCTCCAGTATGAATACGTTGATGTTTTTTGAGATGACCTGATTGAGTGAAAGTTGTCCCACACTCTTCACACCAGTACGGTTTTTCTCCAGTATGAATACGGTGATGTGATGTGAGAGCACCTGATGTAGTGAAAGTTGTCCCACACTCTTCACAGCTGTAAGGTTTTTCTCCTGCATGAATAAGTTGATGTCTTTTGAGATTACTTGATGTAGTGAAAGTTGTCCCACACTCTTCACAGCTGTAAGGTTTTTCTCCAGTATGAATACGGTGATGTGATGTGAGAGCACCTGATGTAGTGAAAGTTGTCCCACACTCTTCACACCAGTACGGTTTTTCTCCAGTATGAATACGGTGATGTGATGTGAGAGCACTTGATGTAGTGAAAGTTGTCCCACACTCTTCACAGCTGTAAGGTTTTTCTCCAGCATGAAGATGTCTTTTGAGACTACCTGATCTAGTGAAAGTTGTCCCACACTCTTCACAGCTGTAAGGTTTTTCTCCAGTATGAATACGGTGATGTGATGTGAGAGCACCTGATGTAGTGAAAGTTGTCCCACACTCTTCACACCAGTACGGTTTTTCTCCAGTATGAATACGGTGATGTGATGTGAGAGCACCTGATGTAGTGAAAGTTGTCCCACACTCTTCACAGCTGTAAGGTTTTTCTCCAGCATGAATACGTTGATGTCTTTTGAGAGCACCTGATGTAGTGAAAGTTGTCCCACACTCTTCACAGCTGTAAGGTTTTTCTCCCGTGTGAATAAATTGATGTGATTTGAGAGCATTTGATCTCGTGAACATTTTTCCACACTCTTCACAGCTATATGGTTTTTCTCCAGTGTGAATAAGCAGGTGGCGCTTTAAATTTCCAGATATTGTAAAGGATTTGTTACATTGCTGACAGCTGTGACGTCTCTCTCTTTCTTTCGGTTTCTAGAACAGACGGACAGAGAAAGAGAGAAAGTCAATCTACAAAGCATAAATACACAAGTTAACACAATAAAAACTCACTTAATATAAACCTTGAGTTAACAAAATACTACCTATCAACTGTTTGTGTTTATTATATTTGTATTATATTTGATACAGTAATACAGCAATATTCTAACCAAAGTATATACCGGAGGTGGGGGACACGAGTCACATGACTTGACTCGCATATTTTTTGACTTGAGACTTGCTTGACTAACATCGATAAAAGACTCGACTTGATTTTGAATTTATGACTTGAGTCTTGACTTAGGCTTTAGACAGATGACTAGAAAGGACTTTACTTTTTAAAATAAAATATTTGCATTGTACTAAGCCCCTAGAGGGCAATGAAAAAAAAAAGAGAAAGTATCTCGTTCGCAGGAGAAAGTAGGAAGTGGAGCGCACAGTAGGGATGCCAGCGATTATTCGATTATTCGAATATTCGCTACAGTCTCCATAATCGAATATTATTTTTAAAAATCGATTTTATTTATATATTTTTTTTTTTTTTTTTCTGGCTTAGTTTCAACCAAAATATATATAAATATACATATGCTAATAATAGTAATAGTATTAATAATTGTAAATGGTCATTGGTCACACCACCAGTTTGTTTTACTGTAAATTTGGAGGAAGCCTGTGTGCAGAGCAGACTGCTGCTGCAGCACTCTACACACCGACCCCGACCCCACCCCCACCTCCCTCACACGTGCGACTAAAGATGAACAAAGCGGCAGGTAAAAAGAGTTCCTCGTGGAACTACTTCGAACTTACAAGTCCAAAGGAAGTTAGATGCAAGCTCTGCGAAAAGACGTTGGTCTGTCACAGCTCAACCTCAACAATGCGTTCGCATTTGAGTGCGAAGCACGCCAAAGAGGTTACAGAGAAAGACGCAGCACAGCCGGCCATTACCAACTTCACTTCAAGGCCACGTCGTTGTGATGACATGCTTGTTTGCTGTTTGTACTGTTAAACATGTTCCAGTAAAGACAACAACGGAATTCCTTTTTCTTTTTTTTCTCCCGCGGGGGGGGGGGGGGTCGGTCGAATAATCGATTATTATTATTCGATTTTGAACATGGTCAGTTTCTGGCAACCCTAGCGCACAGGAGACAGCCGTTTCATTGCAGACTGTTATGTTTATGTGAGGAAATACATACATTATTTGAGATACATTTCAAACTTGGACTTCATTTTAGGGACATTTCGACCAGGGGTGTAGAGTTATTTGTTCAAGCACCGGATCGGCAAAACAGGAGAGTCTGTGAACCAGTCTGCCTTGACCTATGTATTCATGTCTGTGACTCACAGTATCTGCTGCCCACAGCTGTTTTATAGAAGGAACACCTCCTTCACTTCATGAAATCTCTGCAGCACCAGGAGGCAGTAACGTGTAACTCAGCAGAATCTCAGAAGAGCAGCACCAGCTGCAAAGAGCTGTGCTTTCACTGTGTTTACCTTCATTAGAACAGCTAACGAGCGACCGCAGGCTGCTACGTTTTAACCACACGCAACTATATATATATATATATATATATATACACACACACACACAGAGAACTGCCCAATTATTCCCCGTTTTATGATTTCAGAGCCCTACTCTCCATTGTTGTTAATGTTGAAAATAAAACCCTAGTTTTCATAACCACTGTCTTTTAACTGATTTAAATGCGGAAACTGGGGTTATTCATCAGGATTTCGTAGGACTTGACTTGCTTGACTCTCACCCCAGTAACTTGTGACTTGCACATGTATGACTTACTCCCACCCCTGGTATACAGGAGACAGAGGGAGACGGCATCCTGTCACTGCGAGTTTCAGTATGCTCCGTACGTTCCCTACTGGACTAGGGGAACCAAAGGGAAGCAACACAAACCAGAGAGGAATTGGTAAAAGTTATAAGTGGTTTTATTATAACTATTAGTCGTGAAACAAAATAATAAGGCAAGCTTGGCACAAACTAAGGGCCAAATGCTGGTTGACAACAACCAAAATAAAGAGACTCCAAAAGAGAGTTTAACAGATTATACACAGTAATAATCAGAACAAAAGGGAAATAAAAACCTCACTATAACGTGGTACATGAACTGAAAAAGGCTGTAACAAAACAAAGCTGATGCTAATCCACAGGCGCTAGCCACTAAGCTAACCTGGATACTACCAACACAACACTGAACACAGAACACTGCTTTAACACGCAGTACAACAAAACACGGAACATTCAATGGATTAACGAACATAAGCACAACAGGAGGCTAGAGGCGTCTGTCTCACAACACAGAGTGTTGCGCTGGGCTTGCACAGGGATTGGAGAACATCGGGCCTGGCGTGCTCCAATCAGTGTCTTCGGAAGTGGACCAGGAGATGACAGCCAATGACGTTGGGGCAACCACACAGCTCATTTACATAATCACACACAGCTGCAGACAATCCCACAGGTTACCGAGCAGGCAGAAACAGCAGCCGTAACACACACTGAACTGCCCTATTATTCCTCCTATTATGATTTCAGAGCCCCACTCTCCATTGTTGTTAATGTTGAAAATAAAACCCTAGTTTTCATAACCACTGTCTTTTAACTGATTTAAATGCGGAAACTGGGGTTATTCATCAGGATTTCGTAGGACTTGCCTTGCTTGACTCTCACCCCAGTAACTTGAGACTTGCACATGTATGACTTACTCCCACCTCTGGTATACAGGAGACAGAGGGAGACGGCATCCTGTCACTGCGAGTCTCAGTATGCTCCGTTCGTCTTGTATTTGTGGTCTAATTATTGTCTAAACGTTGTCGTGTCTGTATGAAACGTCATTTTGAGAGACCATGCTATGGATCCTGTGGATTACATTTGCCTTCTGCAGACCATGTCTGGCCATTCAACTTTCCAAGACACACCTGAGTGACAGCACGAACAGGTATGGCGGGGAGCCCCGGCCTCTACGCTGCTACAGCCGCGAGGCTATGCTAGAGCTACAATGCGACCGGCTTCCTACGAATACACCAAGCCACCTGTGCTCTTCAATATTGGATGAAATCCCTCGGGAGCCGCTTAGAAACACCAGGAAAAAGAGATGAGGAAGGAGGGGAGGCGTTCAGAATCGCCTACGGCGGAGATTCAGCCGGCCACCACTTCCATCATTCTCACAAACCTGCGCTCATTGAGCAACAACGTGGACACACTAAGGACATACACAAGGTACTGTCATGAATTTCTTGAGGCCTCTTTATTATGTTTCACGGAAAGTTGAGTATCGAGTTGAGCATCGAGTTTAAAGTACCATCTACAAGCTGATGCTGACAGCCCCACTCCTGCCGCCCGCTTGCTGCAGACCATACTTCAACGCTCACCGGCAGGCACCGACTGGCCATCGGGAGGACCGGGAGAGACCTTACGTGTATTGTTGATGTTAGCATCTGGTGCTAGTTAGCTGCGCTAACGGATATAAGGAGCTGTTTCAATGAAAACAGAGGAGCGAGATTTCGCCGACAACTGCGCCGAGCACTTGACTTTATGCAGGAAGCCAGACAGTGGGACATTGTACGAAAAGTCAGCACACTCAGCAGCATAATATAATATTTAGGGCTGTCAAGTTAACGCGTTAACCCAAAAAAAAAAATGTACGCCACTAATTATTTTAACGCATGTGTATTTTTTTTCCTCGGCCGCCCCGTAGTTTCAGAGCGCATCGAGTTTAAAATACCATCTACAAGCTGATGCTGCTGACAGCCCCGCTCCTGCCGCCTGCTTGTGGCAGACCACACTTCCACGCTAACCGGCAGACACCGACTGGCCATCGGGAGGACCGGGAGAGTGTGTGTGTGTGTGTGTGTGTGTGTGTGTGTGTGTGTGTGTGTGTGTGTGTGTGTGTGTGTGTGTGTGTGTGTGTGGCCCGAGCGAGCGAGAGAGAGACCTTACGTGCATTACCGTACCGGAGTGTGAACGCGGCTATTGTTGTTGTTAGCATCTGGTGCTAGCTAGCTGCGCTAACGGATATAAGGAGCTGTTTAAATGAAAACAGAGGAGCGCCCTATCCACACAACTGCGCCGAGCTCTTGACTTTATGCAGGAAGCAGACAGCGGGACATTGTACGAGAAGTCAGCACACTCATGATTGCAGCAACATGATTGCAGCGTCCAGGCAGCTCCCGTTCGAGCATATGCCTTGAGTTGCACATAGCTCCAACGATCACACACACGCTCCAACGATCACACACACACACACACACACACACACACACACACACACACACACACACACACACACACACACACACACACACACACACACACACACACACACACACCACACACACACACACACACACCCACACACACACACACACACACACACACACACACACACACACACACACACACACACACACACACACACACACACACACACACACACACACACACACACACACACACACACACACACACACACACACACACACACACACACAATTTGTATTGTATGAGAGAGGTTCCAGGTTGAATTGAGGCGAATATTTGTAATGTTCAGAGGTTGTTGTGTTTAATATTCATGAGAATATTTGTCATTGTTCAAATGATAATAAACATTAGCATAAAGCATATTTGTCCACTCATATGTTGATAAGAGTATTACAAACTTGAAAAATATTCCTCTAAGGTACATTTAGAACAGATAAAAAATGTGCGATTAATTTGCGATTAACTATGGACAATCATGCGATTAATCGCGATTAAATATTTTAATCGACTGACAGCCCTAATAATATTATATATTAATATTTGTAATGTTCAGAGGTTGTTGTGTTTAATATTCATCAGAATATTTGTCATTGTTCAAATGATAATAAAGATTTGCATAAAGCATATTTGTCCACTCATATGTTGATAAGAGTATTAAAAACTTGAAAAATATTCCTCTAAGGTACATTTAGAACAGATAAAATTAAATATGTGCGATTAAATTTGCGATTAACTATTTTAATCGACTGACAGCCCTAATATTTATATATATTTACTTTGATTCATTCACAGTGCGGTATAATGAGACAATAACAGGCTACAGATGCGGGGACACGCACACATTTATATACAATTTCAGAATCAAACAAGTATGAGAGCTCTCATAATAACGTAACACAATCACTGGATATATCCCCCCCCCTCTCTCTGGTCGCTGAAATGGGGAATTGAAATTACGGGCCAAAAGTTGTATTTACAAGTAGGCTATTAAAAGAGGACACCAAACCAACTGAGACCCGTCTGTCCGCCGTACGCACTGTACAACACACACACACACACACACACACACACACACACACACACACACACACACACACACACACACACACACACACACACACACACACACACACACACACACACACACACACCACACACACACACACACACACACACACACACACACACACACACACACACGATTCGATTACGATTATCCTGTCAACGATTCGATTCGGTTCGATATCACGGTGCATCACGATTCATACCAATGCGTTGCATCCTCAATTTTCTATATTACTGCACATGGCTTATTTTTCATCAATGCATACATGCAGTAAATATGAACTCTCTTTTTATTATTTAGAAAGTGCTTCAGAAATCAATAACATAAATGTCTTGACATTAATTTATAAACCAAAATAAATGAATTGTATAGGTCTAGCCTCCGTGTGTGAAGTTGTTCCATCCTCAAAAACAAAAACTAATGCTTCTGCAGTCTAGCTGCAGCTTCTAGCCACGGTCTTCTGTTAAGAAAGGACACTGAATGTCCTGAATGTGGCATCACACACAGGACTTGAGTCTGAACACAGCAGACAACAGGAGTATTTACAACAGCATATACAAACAAAAATACTGCATGTGGGTGCACACTCACATTCTCTGTCTTACTGTTACATAAATCCCATGAATGTATGAGATTAAATTAGCTTCATTATATCTCAGTGATTAAGTGAATAATAAAGTTTCTATCGGGTCACTATCAGCCTGTCACTCATTATTTTCAGGGAGGGGGCGGGGCTTGGAGGAACGGAGAGGAGACGTGATCGCGGAAGCTTTTTTCCTCCTGCCTTCACAAACTTTACACACGTATATATCGTCTGAAAATTGCTAGAGGACATTCATACTTTGCAATCCAAGACTTAATTAAAACCACCAAAACCCTGACATGATTGTAACGCGATTATTTTTGAAAAACATAAATCCCTGTCTGTGTCCCTGAGCCGCAGCGACACGGAGTGATTCGGAGGATGTGTTGGTGGATAAAGCAGACTGCTCGGTGTTCGGTGTTGCTGTGCCGCTGTCACGTCTGTTCCCTGATCTCTGCGTCACCGACCGATTTGATATTAAAGTGACAGAAAAAACGTTATAGTAAAGCCGCGGCCGGAAAATCAGGAAGCAACGTTTCTACTCTATAACCGATTATCTTCCTTCACTGCATCGAGACCGAATCGTCCACGTCCGCATCGCAGAAACGATTATTTTCAACACTCCTCGCGCGCGCGCACACACACACACACACTGTACTAGTGTTAATTTCGTCAGCTATTTTTTTATTTAGTCTTAGTCCTTTGTTAAATTTCCTTTTTAGTTTTAGTCATATTTAGTCACCTTCATCCTGTTTTTATTTAGTCAAGTTTTAGTCGACTAAAAGTCTGAGCATTTTAGTCTTATTTTAGTCAAAGAAAACTAATTATTTTAGTCTACTTTTTGTCAATGAAAACTGTCTTTTTTAGTCATCAGATTATATAGAACATTTCAGTCAAACTAGTCTAACCAAAACCAATAATTTGTCATTTTAGCATATATAAATAAATAAGATTATATCTTGTCCTTATCCGATGAAAAACACAGGTTGAATGATTAAGAATACAGCTTTGCAAAGTATCTGGTTTGTGGTGGTTGTACCAGCTGTGTTATGGCCACATTGCTTCCCTTCTGATGAAACAATGCATTCTCTTTTTTTCTCCGCCTCATTGTAGCGAAAATGGGCCTAAATATCACGTTGTTTCTTTCTCCGTCACTCACTCGCGCTGACGGGGGTATTTGGTTAACGCGAGTGCGACCACTGCTCCTAAGCCCTGTTGTTGCCATTTTATTTTCGCTTAAATAAGGTTAGTTAGACCATGAGTTAGACCCGAGTCTTCCTGACAGTTCACAGTGTGCCGCTGCCCGGTGTAATTCAAATGTACCGCCACGCGCAGCACAGACACACAGCTGCTGCCCTGCCGCAGCACCGGAAATGGAACTGCTGGGAGAAAAACTGACTGATCAGAAATGTAACGTTATCTTTGATAATATTTCGTCTCGTCACTTTTCGTCAACGATATTGCATGATGATTTCGTTGCAGTTATTGTTTACTGCCGTCGGTGCCGTCTCGTCATAGTCTCGTTTTCGTCATGGAAAAAAAGGTCGTTGACGAACATATTTCGTCATTGTTTTAGTCAACTAAATGAACACTACACTGTACCATACACACACCTACTACAGCTCGTAAAGCATAATCAGGCTACAGCCGTTGTGTATTTTATTATGTGAAGCACTAAATATCGACTAAAGCAAATAGAGAGTAGGCCTGTTATACTGAGTGATATATATTATACACTAGCGGTGTAACGGTATACGTACCCGTACAGTACACGTGTGTACCAAACGAATATAACGTTAAACGTAAAAAAAATTGAGAACGTGAACAACTTCTTGGAAGCAATCTCAGGTGCTGCGTCGCAGCATTCAGAGTAATTTGTTCACATTGGGTTCAACGCGTCAGAGCGAGCAAGTCATTTCATTGGACGAGAGGCATACTATGAGAGCTGGTCAGAGGGATGCGTTCAAATTTAGTCAGTCATTTGAGGAACTAGCGAAATGGCGAATAAAGTTAACGTTGAGCTCGAAAATCCTCCAGCATCATTGAAGTCGTACAAGGATGACGGGCAAAGACAGGTGGACCGAACCAAAGCTGTTTGTCGGCATTATTCAACTAACATTGGTTACGCGGCTGGCAATACATGAAACGTGCACACTCATTTGAAAAGGCATCAACCGAACGTGAATATCACCGGTACCAAAAGAAAAAAGACTGAAGTGCAAACCCAACTCCTGCTAGCATTTAACCTCTTAAGCCCTGAGCCTGTTTTTCAGGTTTCAGGCTCGAAAATGCCACTAACACAACAAAGACTATATCTTCACTTCCAAAAAGGGGTAAATTAATAATCTTTTCTCTCAAAGCAAGGTTACATCTGTGAGTTGGATGTAGAAGTGTCAGAATCAATATAGATGTTTTTATTTTAAAGTAAATTCAGATGGAACGTAGTAAAAACATGTAAATTCTAATGTCCGCCAAAAAAAATAAACATTACTTATAGTGAAAACCACCCTTGAATGATGGGATAGTAGACTAAAAGCTCTATAACATATAATAAGTACCCTGTATCAAGATTGATGCAAAACAAGTAGGGATGCACGATAATTATCGGCCCGATAATTATCGGTCCGATATTAGGAATTATGACGTCATCCCGATAAACCGATAACAGTATTAATAGCCCCGATAATATACAATATATTTTTTGGGTAAAAAAAAAGAAAAAAAATACTGCGGTGTGGGTGGATTGGGATGAGGGGCGCTTGTTTTTCACTCGGCTCCTCCCGTTTTGCCAGTACTGTGGTGTTAGTGGTTTAGGAAGAGGGGAGATCTTCACAAATCCAGCGCTCCCTAATACTTCGAACCTGATCAGTCACCTGAAACATCGCCATCGCTACGATGGTGTGTTAAAAGCGTACGAAGACAATAATACAATACAGTGTGTGTGTGTGTGTGTGTGTGTGTGTGTGTGTGTGTGTGTGTGTCTGCGCGCGCGCGTTGGAGCTATGTGCAACTCAAGGCATATGCTCGAACCGGAGCTGCCTGGACGCTGCAATCATTTTGCTGAGTGTGCTAACTTTTCGTACAATGTCCCACTGTCTGCTTCCTGCATAAAGTCAAGTGCTCGGCGCAGTTGTGTGGATAGAGCGCTCCTCTGTTTTCATTTAAACAGCTCCTTATATCCGTTAGCGCAGCTAGCTAGCACCAGATGCTAACAACAACAATGCACGTAAGGTCTCTCTCTTGCTCGCTCGGACCACACACACACACACCCTCCCGGTCCTCTAGATGGCCAGTCGGTGCCTGCCGGTGAGCGTGGAAGTGTGGTCTGCCACAAGCGGGCGGCAGGAGCGGGGCTGTCAGCATCAGCTTGTAGATGGTATTTTAAACTCGATGCGCTCTGAAGCTACGGGGCGGCCGAGGAAAAAAAATACACATGCGTTAATCGCGTTAAAATAATTAGTGGCGTAATTTTTATTTGTATTATCGGTTATCGGTATCGGTCTTGAGAAGCAGGAAGTTATTGGTATCGGTTTCAAAAAACCAATATCGTGCATCCCTGAAAACAAGTGAAATTTGATCTTTTTAGAGTGATTTAGAAAAATAAAGTCCAGGCGGACTCACCTCTGGGTAACTTGGGAACCATCAGATCCATTTGACCTTTTTCACTGTAAAAATCATTTTATTACTTAGAATTATCACTATAGGTATTCATTCCATCCAAATACAACTGTTGTGAAAAAAAAACATACTCTGTTATCCTCTTAGGCCCCACGCACCCGGTTCCGGGGCCGGAATCGCGTCATTTGCAGGAAACAACGTCTAAGGAACCTTAATATTTTATAAACTATGAATATTTTATATCCATACAATGGGAAAAAACTCAACTGATCTTTTTAAAACACACAATGCTAACAGTGAGCCTCTGAATTAGCCCCGAGCGAAAAATGCTAACCTATTACTGCACTGAAAATCACTCCTAGCTCCCTTATTACTTATCCTAGCTACACATCCAACACATCGTTTATGATCGTAAAGACACAGAATATAACGGTAACCACCTCAACACTGAAAGATACAAACTCGTGACGTTATCAACAAAAACGTACATCAAAACATGTGGCGCTAGGTACTAACATGCGCTAGGCTAACATGGCTTACCTTGGTCTTTGGTCTTCAATGGCATTAAAACGATCAAAACGATGCTGTAAATAATCCATAGGTTAATATCCAATGTGGCTGTGTCCCCTTTGAAATGTTCTGATAATCTATAAGCAATAAATCTGCAATTCCGTTATCTGCTGTCCGCTCTGTGCGCTCTGGGTCCTGCAATTCCTGCTTTCTTACGTACTAAAAAATAAGTAAAGTCTGCTGCGTAATGTGCTTACGCTGGCTGGCATTCTTTATACTTTACGCAGGACCATATCTCTGGAAATCATTGGTCGATTTGGGTGATTTACACCTTTTTTCTTTACCATTACATCCAGTAGAATCGATGGGCAGTTCCCAAATCCACGTAAACATTACCATTGTGGACGTAATAGAGAAGCAAGCGAAGCATATCTGAAAGTACAAGGCTGGACGGTAAAACTTTATACCCAGTATATTGCCATAAATATGATGATGGATTATCAGTAAAAATGTCTATGTGACACAAAAACATTGGATTAACCTTGAGCGGCGTTTTTATTCCGGTGAACACAACTTTTGATCACAAATCAAAAAAGGTAAGACGTAATTATTGTAATATTTTTGAAACCGGATGTTGTTTACTTTCTATTTTCCGGCTGAGAGCTCCAGGAATTCGGGGTCGTACAGTGATGACATTACATGTGTGGAATTTGGAGTCTCAGCTTTAATCGGATATCTTGTTTGTGCAGTTACGATAAGTAATAAGGGCATTTCTACCGTGAGTGCTGTGCAAAAGTCCGTTAGCATTAGCATCAGCATGTTGTTACTTCAGCAAAACTGCTCCACCTGTTAGAAATCTGCTCAAAGATTGTTGGTCACCCTGTCAGAGACTTTCTGACTCACAGACCATAATAACCTGAGAGGCTGTCCAACAGCATCATCTGGGAACCAAAGCATGCTCCAACAGAGAATCTGAACTGCTACCATCTGATGGAGATTCACTAAAGTCAGCCTGAAGCATCCTTTGTGCTCCAGTCAGTCCTCTCAGGGAACACAGAGCTACAGATCAGATGCACGCTGAAGGCTCTTTGAGCAGCTCTCACTGATCCTGCTGTTATGTTACATGTTAGTTGTTTGTTTCTCATGTATTGTGTTTGTCTTATGTGTCTATGTTGACGTTACACATGGAGCTGCTGTGATGCAAGTCACATTTCAGACTTGATCTGACAACTAAAGAATCGTAGACAACAACGTTCTAACCTCCATCTAACCATATTGTGCATTCATATTGTATATTTCAAACGGGTTGTGATCTTTCATTTGGGGATAACAGTGTTAGGCATTCGTGAGGTGCAACAACGTGAACGTGAACCTTTCTGTTGGCTGCTTGTTAGCAGACCCTCCACGCGATAGCAGCGCGAACAGGTACAGCCAGCGAGGGATCATTGTCCACTAGTAAATCGATTGCAGATGGCGTCGTGCTCGCGGACGGATACAAAAATAATAATGAATGGGTCGGGAAATATACTTTGGTGGCCGTTAAACCTGGGCGGCCCAAGTGAAGGCTCTGTGAGGGAAACCCTGGACGTGAATGTTGAATTGAGCCGTCCCTTACAGATACCATCTCTTCACGTATTAGTGATGGGAATCCCGGCTCTTTTTAGTGAGTCGGATCATTTGGCTCGGCTCACTAAGAAGAGCCGGCTCTTTCGGCTCCAAGCGGCTCTTCGTGTTACCACAGTTTACCAGAGCCTCAGTTTCGCCGCTGCGAGGCTCCGGCGCTCGCAGTTCACGCGCGTGCTCCACTAGCACAGGAACACGCTTTGCTGGCGGTGAAAAGAATCCCACCAGACTCCTTTGCCCCTCCAGCAGAGGGATGTCCTTCTCCTGTTTCCTCATTTCAAGCGATAAAAACTCTTCTGGACGCCCTCGGCTCGAGTCCAGAGCGTTCCGAGCTGAATAAGGGCGTCAAATGACGGCAAGACGCCCGCCTGGCGGAAACGCTGGAATTAGGAATATATTGTGATGAAGTGCACACTGACCTGAGCTCCAGGGGTCTCCTTGTTCTCCTCCATGCTGCTCTCAGTTCTCCTTCTCCGGCTGGGGCTCTGAAATAATCAACACAACTACAGCTGACGCAAAACAAGACAACTCAATACAACCGACAGACACAACCAAACTAATCCACAGCTACTTCGTAGGTTCATAGCAGAGGTGAGAAGTAACCAAGTACATGTACTCAAGTACTGTACTTAAGTACTATTTAGAGGTACTTTTACTTTACTTGAATATTTCCATGTAATGCTACTTTGTCTGCAACAATAGGAGACAGTAATAAAGCTGCTTCACTGAAGAGGAGAAACTCACAGCTCCAGGACTCTGTAAGTCAGGAGGAGACTAGAAACAACAAGTCAATAAACTGAGGCTTCATCCTGTAACATAAAGGAGTTACCTCACAGAAACCAGTATGCTAACGGCAATAAAGAAGAGTTACCGTGCCTAACACAATATGCTGAAGGCACAAGGGGAGCGTTTACTCAAACTAAACGGTATGCATATAACTTATGAATATACTGTGGGATAAATAATGTTAGAGAAAGTCATTATTACGGACACACACACACACACACACACACACACACACACACACACACACACACCACACACACACACACACACACACACACACACACACACACACACACACACACACACACACACACACACACACACACACACACACACACACACACACACACACACACACACACACACACACACACACACACACACACACACACACACACACACACACACACACCTGCTTTTAAGCTGGAAACACTGAGAAGACCACAGAGCTGCTTCAGGTCCTCTCTGGGAACACTGGGTCCTGATGAAGACCACAGAGCTGCTTCAGGTCCTCTCTGGGAACACTGGGTCCTGATGAAGACCACGGAGCTGCTTCAGGTCCTCTCTGGGAACACTGGGTCCTGATGAAGACCACAGAGCTGCTTCAGGTCCTCTCTGGGAACACTGGGTCCTGATGGAGACCACAGAGCTGCTTCAGGTCCTCTCTGGGAACACTGGGTCCTGATGAAGACCACAGAGCTGCTTCAGGTCCTCTCTGGGAACACTGGGTCCTGATGGAGACCACAGAGCTGCTTCAGGTCCTCTCTGGGGACACTGGGTCCTGATGAAGACCACAGAGCTGCTTCAGGTCCTCTCTGGGGACACTGGGTCCTGATGAAGACCACAGAGCTGCTTCAGGTCCTCTCTGGGAACACTGGGTCCTGATGAAGACCACAGAGCTGCTTCAGGTCCTCTCTGGGAACACTGGGTCCTGATGAAGACCACAGAGCTGCTTCAGGTGGAAAACTGTCAGGAGTGAAGAGGAGGAATTCAAAGAGTTTATTCAATGATATGTTCTATTTCTAGATGCTTCTATGTAGTGTTTTATCACATCATGTGCAGTGCCTTGTCTCATCTGTGCTGCTGTGACGTAAACATGTTCCAAATTGATCCATTTAGTCAATGTGATGTTAAGCAGAGGAGAACAT
The DNA here is from genome assembly GCF_902827115.2 of Pseudochaenichthys georgianus. Classification (NCBI taxonomy): domain Eukaryota; kingdom Metazoa; phylum Chordata; class Actinopteri; order Perciformes; family Channichthyidae; genus Pseudochaenichthys; species Pseudochaenichthys georgianus. Next base: position 1,854,160 of record NC_047512.1, on the reverse strand, counting down.
GATAGAAAGGTCAGATAGTTATTAACATTACATGCACATGACTTTAACCATTACGATATCAAGTTGGTTTTCTGTGTAAATTATTATTAATACAATACAAATATTTAGATATAATTCATCATAATCTGTGTAGCAACTCACATTCTAACTTACAGCTCACAGTTTGTTCACTTTTATTTCATTAAAATGACTTTATTCACATAGAAAGTGACATTAACGGTTGTTTGAACCACGGTTATAACGCTATCTGTGTCATTAACTATCACTAAGTTAACACAGAAAGCAAACATTAGCCAGTAAGACTGTTTAATGTACTCCATGTACACAGTATATTCTGTATATTGTGTACTCTTTAGATACTCTAGTGATATGTGTCCCGTGTGTAAACTTGCTGCAAATGCTTCATTGTTATTATATCTTATTGTATCTTTTAAATATGCTGAACTTGTGTAATGCCTGAAAACACTTCTGATGTGACACAATCATTTCTCAGTTTAAGGTAAATAATTATTTAAATAAAGTATATCTATTTATCTAATGAGCTAAACCGTCGCTTAGCTTAGCGCTAGCTGCTAACTGAATCCCATTCATTTCAATGGGAAAATGCTGCGTCACAGAATGGCGATGCTAACAAGCATATATTTAAAACTATATCTATGGTAAAGAGCACCAACACAACAACTCAAACTGTCTTAAAGACAACTGGTGTAATAAATAACTCAAATAAAGTCAGCTTAGCATTACAAATCAACTGTTACTCACCCAGAGCCGAACTGGAATAATAACTTTAGCTGTTAGCCGATAGCTGCTAGACGTTAGATGTTAGACTTTAGCTTTTAAACTGTAGCTGTTTGCCGATGGCTTTTAGACTTTAGCTGTTAGCCGATGGCTTTTACCGCGGTGAATTTAGTTTTAGGTTGGATATTCGACGGATATTCGACGGATATTCGACGGACTCGCCAGCAGCATCAGTTTCCCCTGCTGCTGGATGTATTACTACGGGGAGATCTTCTCCGCGAAACGAGGCTTTCACTTAGGGACCATCAACAAATGACTTTTCAATTACACAAGAACATTTTTCTTTTTAATAAATCTGCAGCTTCCCAATCGAGTGAATGTGAAGCAAATCCACGCTAGAGCATGCATTTGTTGAACAAACCTCTTTTTATTGCATTTTAATACTTTAATACGTTTTATTATTATTTTTGATGGAAACATTTGCTTATTTCTTCAATACCTTCCAGGTCATGTGACCGATTCACTCAAAATAAATGCTGGGTCAAAGAACTACACTGGCTGCATAGGACACACCTCTTTTTATTGCATTTTAATACTTTAAATATTTTTATATTAATAATTTGATGGAAAAATGTGCTTATTTCTTCAATACCTTCCAGGTCATGTGACCTAATCACTCAAAATCAGTGCTGGGTCAAAGAACTACACTGACTGCATAGGACACACCTCCTTTTATTGCATTGTAATACTTTAAATATTTTTATATTAATAATTTGATGGAAAAATGAGCCTATTTCTTCAATACCTTCCAGGTCATGTGACCGATTCGCTCAAAATCAATGTTGGGTTAGGGTTAGGAAAATACACAAGAAGAGGAACCATTTCCAAAGCCTTAACCAGTGGTGTCAGCAATTATTATTACACTATGTTAAGACGGACACCAGTAGAGGAAATAATGGCTGGCAACATAAGCAGAAGCCTCACCAAAGATGTGTTAAAGAAAATATCCTCTGAAGTGAAGAAAAGTGCAAGGCTCCACGATGACATGATGCTTGAACTCATGTTGAATCAAAAAATAATCAAAGAGAGCAGCAGTCATGCATCATCAAAAGGCTATCTTCAGCACCTACAAATTGATCAGTTTGCTGTACATTTATACACAGATGCTGGAATAAAGATATTGACTGAGCACTTGAAAAAGCCAACACCTACGACTCTCTACCTTGATGCCACAGGCAGCGTGATACAGAAAATTCCTGATCAAAATAAGCGGGTCTTGTATTATGCTTTGGTTTTGCCCGGAATGGGTAAGGATAAGCCTCCCTTGCCTGTCACAGAACTGATCACCAACAGCCATCTATTTCCCACTGGCTCATGGAATTTAAAAGAAAGTTGTCTTACATAACAAAAAGAAAGATAGCACAGGTTGAGACAGATTAGAGTTGGGCTCTGATAAACAGTGTGCTTCTGTCTTTTAACAGGGAAAATATGTCAGTGTACCTTGACAGAGCATTTTAGATAGTGTCTGGACAAACTGAACTGATTCCTAACTTCACTGTGCTGCATCTGTGCTCTGCTCATATCATGAAGGCTGTGTCACAAGCATTTGGAAACAGACAGAGGCACACAGGAATATGCAACATTCTGTTTTGCGTACATCCTGAACGGCACAAGTATGCAGGAAGCCCTTGATGTTTTTTATCATATGTGTGTGTTTTTTGATGCAGAGGAGTACACTCATTCAGTGAAACGGAGCTAAATGTACCTCGACGAGTGCATTTTGCAAACTCGGGACTTGAAACTGGAGGAAAGTGGACATGTAATGGGAGAGGAGGAAAGCAAAATGGAAACAAATGCTCATAGCATGATTGGAAAGTCCCCTTTTACACAAGCTTTTCAAGGCAGGCGGGACCAAGCAGAGTGTGACATTCTCTCTGACGATGCTGTTCATGTAAAAAACCACTACCTCTGTCCTGGTGTCATTGATGCACTGTTAAAAAACTACATGGGGATCTTCCCTTTGTGGAGTGGTTTGTTGCTTGGGGATCTGTCGCGACAAAGAAAAGGTACTTCTAAAAAAGATGGGAGTCATAAAACCAGGGATACCAACTGCCATGTTGAGCTCTGGTTTGGGTTGGTCAAACACTCCATCCTTTTAAAAAAAAAGTACCTGAGACCAGCTGAGTTCGTCTCCAAAATGTATGCCTCAATACAAGGAAGATATATAGAGCACATTGAGCAACACAATCTGCCAATGCATATTCTGGACAAAAACTTTGGACAAACTAGCAGGCCAGGTGATGACCACGAGGAACAGTGGAACAAGCGGGAAAGTTCTGCTGGTCACACCAAGTCCAAGTACTTCAATCCACCAAAAACACTACCCAACCCCAAGAGCCCACCTGCCACAAAGGTGAAGAAAAGAAAAGTGGACCAACAGGAAAAAGACGCGCAGGGAAATGTGACTTTCTCTAAGACTTACTATGTTCAAAGTGTGTAAATTGTTCTCCAGCATTTTAATTGTAACAATGGAAAAAGTAAATATTGTCAGAAAGTAAAGCATGGACTAAATTGGTAAAGAGTGAGGTGAAGGACAAAGGACATGAAATATTATAACTAGGGCTGTCAGTCGATTAAAATATTTAATCGCGATTAATCGCAAATTAATCGCACATTTTTAATCTGTTCTAAATGTACCTTAGAGGAATATTTTTCAAGTTCTTTATACTCTTATCAACATATGAGTGGACAAATATGCTTTATGCTAATGTTTATTATCATTTGAACAATGACAAATATTCTCATGAATATTAAACACAACAACCTGGAACCTCTCATACAATACAGTGTGTGTGTGTGTGTGTGTGTGTGTGTGTGTGTGTGTGTGTGTGTGTGTGTGTGTGTGTGTGTGTGTGTGTGTGTGTGTGTGTGTGTGTGTGTGTGTGTGTGTGTGTGTGTGTGTGTGTGTGTGTGTGTGTGTGTGTGTGTTCGTTGGAGCTATGTGCAACTCAACGCATATGCTCGAACGGGAGCTGCCTGGACGCGGCAATCATGTTGCACTATCCGTGCTGAGTGTGCTGACTTTTCGTACAATGTCCCACTGTCTGCTTCCTGCATCAAGTCAAGTGCTCGGTACAGTTGTGTGGATAGAGCGCTCCTCTGTTTTCATTTAAACAGCTCCTTATATCCGTTAGCGCAGCTAGCTAGCACCAGGTGCTAACAACAACAATGCACGTAAGGTCTCTCTCGCTCGCTCGGGCCACACACACACACACCCTCCCGGTCCTCCAGATGGCCAGTCGGTGCCTGCCGGTGAGCGTGGAAGTGTGGTCTGCCACAAGCGGACGGCAGGAGCGGGGCTGTCAGCATCAGCTTGTAGATGGTATTTTAAATTTGATGCGCTCTGAAACTACGGGGCGGCCGAGGACAAAAAATACACATGCGTTAATTGCGTTAAAATAATTAGTGGCGTTTTTTTTGTTGCGTTAACGCGTTATTAACCCGTTAACTTGACAGCCCTAATTATAACCCAAGATGATTAGGTGCATGTTGTAGGGGGAGAATATGATGATGAAAAATGTAAATACAGCTTAAAAACTTATAACAGAAACTATATTTCCAAATCAGACTTTAAACTGCAATTACAGTTTCTGTTCCTGAGCAGCCTGTTTAATGTCATTTAGTGAAAACTCTAAAAGGGACTCAGGTTAAATGCATAAATGTGTGTAAATAGTTAGAGTGTTAAAATGCAATAAAAAGAGGTGTGTCCTATGCAGCCAGTGTAGTTCTTTGACCCAACATTGATTTTGAGTGATTAGGTCACATGACCTGGAGGGTATTGAATAAATAAGCTCATTCTTCCATCAAAATATTAATATAAAAATATTTAGAGTGTTAAAATGCAATAAAAAGAGGTGTGTCCTATGCAACCAGTGTAGTTCTTTGACCCAACATTGATTTTGAGTGATTAGGTCACATGACCTGGAAGGTATTGAAGAAATAAGCTCATTTTTCCATAAAAATAATAATATAGAAATATTTAGAGTGTTAAAATGCAATAAAAAGAGGTGTGTCCTATTCAGCCAGTGTAGTTCTTTGACCCAGAATTGATTTTGAGTGAATCGGTCACATGACCTGGAAGGTATTGAAGAAATAAGCAAATGCTTCCATCAAAAATATTAATAAAACGTATTTAAAGTATTAAAACGCAAATAAAAATAGGTGTGTTCAATAAATGTATGCTCTAGAGTGAATTTGCTTCACATTCACACGATCGAGAAGCTGTCGATTTATTAAAAAGAACATTTTTCTTGTCTAATTGTAAAAGTCATTTGTTGATGGTCCCTAAGTGAAAGCCTCGTTTCGCGGAGAAGATCTCCCTGTTAAACTGACGCTGCTGGCGGGTCCGCGAATGTCCGTCGAATATCCAACCTAAAACTAAATTCACCGCGGTATGGCTTTTAGACTTTAGCAGTTATCCAACAGCTTTTAGCCTTTATTTAAAGATAATTTGAGACTATTGTTGGCGCACATTTTAAAGTTTTTTTGTGAGTTTCTTTATTCCAATATTACAGCTGTGTTAAATAAGATAACTTCTTATTCGTGATTAACTGTAAACTAAGCTAACAGGTGTAAATACACTTAATGAAACCTCTGCGTGTGTTTAATCCACTCACGACCACTTCTTCTTCTTCTTCTTCTTCTTCTTCCGTGTTTATTGGCTGTTGGCAAACCAACCTGTAGGTGCATTACCGCCACCAACTGGACTGGAGTGTGGACAAGAGACTAAGCAGAAAACAATAAACAAAACAAAGAACCAAAACTCTAGATTATTTTAAATGTATCAATTTCTCTTAGAAATTTAATAATCTCTCAATATATATTTCCTGATGTTTTCCCTAACAGCCCTGATAGCGACAAGTCATGGCATGTTGCTTTCTTCAGTGTCTGGAAAAGCACATTTCTCTGAGTACTATATTTCCTGCAAAGCAGTAAAACATGCTCAACAGTTCCTGGCTGGCTGCAGTGTATACACTTTCCGGTTGGATGCTTTCCTATTATAATAATAAAAATAGATTTAATTTGTTAGCGCTTTTACAGGTGCTCAAAGACGCTTTACATATATAGTGAAGAGAAAATAAAATAAAGGAACAACAAATAAATATATAGTTAAAGTCAAATAATAAGTCTTTTGAAGGTGGTGAGGTCAGTGCAGTCTCTGATGGGTTGTGGGAGTGAGTTCCAGAGGGAGGGGGCAGCGACGGAGAAGGCTCTGTCCCCCCAGGTCCAGTGATTGATGCGGGTGGGGATGGATAGGAGGTTGGCTTCTGATGAGCAGAGGCAGCGGGAAGGGGTGTGGTGGTGCAGCAGGTCTGTGAGGTAGGGGATGTTGAAGATCGTGGTCTGCACAAATGTGTAAAGGCCATTTAAGGCCTGGTCATACTTGATTCCGAACACATAATGTGTTTTGAAGAGTTCATCAAAAGCAGACAGCAAAGACTTGGCCTTGCAGGGAAGGAGCTCACCATCGAATGCAATATAGTAGTCATGGATGCTGTCCCTTGTGGTCCCAACTGCGACGATGTAGGGCTGCCTCCGCTGGTCTGGACCAGAGTGCTCATGAAGGCTACGACATGACTGTAAAATAACAATAAACAAAAATATAACTACACTGTACATCATATTTTGATGTAAAGGTCAGACTGACAAAAACCTTTGATAGCACAGTTGGCTTTTTTCTCTGCAGTATCTTTTCAGCCTGTGATGTACAATGAATGTTTTTGTAGCACGGTCACACAACGAGAATAAAACATCAAAGAGATAATCTGCGTTATCTACCTTATCACATGTCCCTGCAAACACACAACTTAAAAGTATAAACCGCACATATTTTAAGGATGTACATAAAATACCCAACTCTGAATAATAATTTGTATGATATAGTTTTTCCCATACAAAATAGTCAAATTAACTTGTTATATCCTTAAATGACATTAGTTCCCTTTCCCTGATTAAAAATTCCTCATTCTATACATTTTCATATATTTTTCATCTCAATAAATTCACTGCTGACTAGGGCTGCATGATATTGGAAAAAACTGACACTGCGATTTTTTTCCCCCCCTGTGATATATATTGCGTTATAGACAGGAATTGAAGAAAATACCTCTTTTCTTTGTCCGCAAACCATCCTTTCTTGAACTTTAATCCTATACAATTGGTATTTTTGTAACTATATTTAACCGGATGAAGGATTTTAGTCACGGACGTCTGGATCTTAAGTTATCAGAGCAACAAGCTGAGCTAGCTCGGTTAGCAGCGCCGAACTGCCCTTGAGAAACACATGAAACTACTTTATTCAGTGTTTTTACTTTTAATTACCGGGTCCGTTTACTTTGGAGATTTGATTGTGATTGTGGTTTGCTGTGCATGCAGAGCCGGCATGTCACTCACTCAAGTACCCCTGACATGAGAGCTGTGCAAGTTTTCCTTTTGTAGCAAGCAGCAAAATAATTGTAACATGACGTGTTTGAGTTAATTTGCCTACTTAATATCGCAAAAAAATAAATATTAAGATTTTTTTTTTAAATCGCCACATCCTGCGATGCTAATATCACGCATGCGCATATCGCAATTATCGTCACGACACGATATATCGTGCAGCCCTACTGCTGACACAATATCTCTCCTACTTCACTGTAAAGTCCATTCTCACTGTTTTTGCATTGGAGGCTTCAATTTGCCACATCACACTTGTATAGGTTGAATATTGGACCAGGATTGGTTTCCACACTATTTGTGGTGTCACAAATCATAATTGCAGGCCCACCTCTTAAAATGTGATTTTCAATGAGCACATGGAAACTTTCCCCTTTAGTTGGTGAATGTGAAAACAAACTCTGCCTTTACGTCATTCTATACAGTGATGCTCAAACATCCAACTGAAGGAACAAGAAGACTACTATGTTTTTGAGTGGAGGGGGACTTTACCTATGCATAATTTCAGGCATTTCCTCCCTTACTTTTGCTCTATTCAGTATGTATGTTGAACAGTCATGTGATTAGCTATGAGATATTCCATCTGTAGCGGCGATCGCTCATCAAAACAAAGCCACTCATGGAGGTTAGCAGCCAGAGTTCCCAACGCGTGTTGTGGTGAAGGATGAGGTCCACCATGACGTAATTTGTAATGCTTTATTTCTTTATAAATGTTAAAAGGTTCTTTTAGGCCTATCTAAAATCTTGGTTAACATATCACAATCACGCACACTGTCAACACGGTCAACACGGTTGAAAAACGTGTGGCTTCCTCTCTAACCTCTCATCCCCACTGATCACCTGTGCCCACATATATCTTGATTACCTCCCGTGCTCCCAGGTGCGCAGATTAGATGACGCGTTCACACACACACACAAATTGGCTCCAACACACCGGCCCCTAATTGTGACTGTATAATAAAGTGACAATTACACCAAAACACTAGTGGAGTCAATTATTAATAAAGAGCACGAGTGTCTCAGTCCATACTGTCAGTCAAAAAGGGTCCCGAAAAAAGGAAAAAGTAATCCGAACATAGGGATCTACGTCAGCTATTCATTCAGCTTCCTGGAGAAGACAGATCTTGGTGACTGGTCGTTCCAGTATACTGCATTTTGTCTGGATTTTAACAGACCGCACCAGTCCATGTGCGTCAGGAAAAGTCTGCAGTATTTTCCCTAGCAACCAAGATCCACGGGGAGCAGTAGAGTCTGCAATGATGACGATGTCTCCTGTGACGAAACTCCTCTTCTCCTTTGTCCACCGTTGACGTTCCTGTAACAGTGGCAAGTACTCCCAGATCCATCTGCGCCAAAAGAGATCTGCCAGGAACTGAGCTTGCTTCCAACGTTGTTTGGTGTACAGGTCGCCTCTCTCAAACAGTCCAGGAGGTATCAGGTTTTCCTTTCTGACCATACGAATGATCCTCTCCCATACTCCTTATCATGTGGTTTGTTGTAGTCTGTCCATCCTTGACAATGATGGCGTTCACCGTCGCCTCACCTTTGACCTCTGTGTCTTCCAGTTGCTGTTCAGGCACTCTTTCTGCATAGCCCTTTTGTATGACAGCGCCCAGAAAGTTGACATACTCCTCGTTAAATGTTGCATTTTTCTTGACTTTCCTTTTAAGACACAGAGCCCTTTGCTCAGCAACATGACGATTGTTTGGCATTGAAACTTTCTCTTCTCTGAAAGGTAGTTTCAGACTGTAATGTCCATCAGTGAGGTTGGCGGAATTTTTCATGATTTCCAAAATCTTAACATCTTCTCTGGACATTTCTGGCTGTTCGTCAACTGATCTCTCATTGAAGTCGTGGTTGTATTGCTTTACCAGCAGTTCCTCCAAGCTGGTCAATGATATGTGATTGACTGCAATGGTGGGACAGCTGTTTACAATTTGGCGGTCTCCTCTCAGCAGTCCATTGACAACCCACCCTAGCAGGGTTCTGACAGCATAAGGTCCATCATCATTGCTGTTCACCACCTCCCATGGTTCCATGAGTTTTGAGACATTAGCTCCAATTAGCAGCTCCACGTTAGCGTTAATGACAGGAAGTTTCACAGAGTTTAAGTGGGGCCATGCACTTAACTCTTCCTGTTTTGGAATGTTGTCACGAGTCACAGGCATTACAGTTTGTGTGAACACATCAGGTAGCTCATAGTAATTGTTACTGTTGAGTGCAGCCACCTCCAACCCAGAAATGATGTGACTACCCACAAGCTTTTCCTGATTCATTGTTCTCAACAGGAATTTGGATTTTCTTCCTGTCATCTTAAGCTCCCTCATCAGTCGCTCTGAGCAAAAGGTGGCCGTGCTACCAGGATCTAGGAAGGCATAAGTGTGTATCACTGTGCTGCCGTTTGTAGCCTTGATCTGAATGGGCACAATGGGCCAGGCACACTCCTGTCCTCCAGCCCCAATATGGCCACATGTTTTGGTAGAAACGTTGTGATCCTCTGTTGATGTTTCGTGCTGTATGTCCTCTGATGAGACTTCCTTTCTCTGTGAATGGATGTGGAGGATAGTGGGATGTTTTAAATCACACACTTGGCAGTACAGGCGGCTGCGGCAGTCCTTACTCATGTGTCCAACAGCTAAACAACCAAAACAAGCACCCTTTTCTTTCAGAAAACTAATTTTCTCTGTGTGCATCATCCTCTCCATTTTGTAGCACATCTCCAACTTGTGATCCTCTTCACACAGCAGACAAGATATCCTTCTTGGCCTATACGGTAGGCTATTCTCCTTTTGCTTTTCAGGTGCAGTTCCACGATTGACAGCTTCAACAGAAGTAGCAAAACTGCTTCCTTTCTGGCGGCTGCGAGGCTGGGATATGTTGTTTCCACTTATGTATTTTGGTGAAGAGATGGACGTGTCTTGAATGTTTCCAAACAGTGGATCAGAGGCAATACATACTTGTCGCTCAACAAACTTGACAATATCGCTGAAACTTGCTTGACGATGTTGCCTCTCCTGTAGCTCGTAAGCAAGGTTTCTCCATCTTTCCCTCATTTTATATGGCAACTTTAAGATCATCGCCCGCATGTTAGTTGGCATATTCATCTCTGACATGTAGCTTATGTCCTCCATGGCATTGCAGCAAACACGGAGAAACAAAGAAAAAGCTTGCAAAGCTTTAGCATCCTCTGCTTTCACTGGTGTCCATCCAAGCGCTTGCTCCATGTATGCAGTGGCTATTATTTGTTGATTTCCAAAGCGTTCTCTCAAAAGTGTCTTTGCTCTTTGGTATCCCCTGTCGGGTGGCATGTGTTGACAGCTTTTAACCAGTTCTTTGGGTTGTCCCTTGGTGTATTGTTCCAAAAAGTATAGGCAATCAACATTGGTAGCAGTCTTTGCTTCCACTCCATGTTCAAATGCTCGTATGAATGCACTATACTCCAAAGGATCTCCATCAAAGGTTGGTATTTCTCTTGGTGGCAGTGACAATGTTAACTGTTGCTGCACCAACAGAGCTGTGATATCATTTTGCCTTTGCATGATGTTGATAATGTTGCCTTGATTCACGTTACTTTGCACTGAACCCGTATGCTGGTTGGTTTCCTGCACCAAATGTGTGTCAAGATCATGAGTGACTTGTGTGGCAGAGAATGTCTGCTGACATACTTGAGATGACGTGGGATTGAGTTCATCGGCTTTAGATCCATTTCCTTCTGGTATTGTTGTGGCTGTGAAGGCCTCCATTGGCAATAGAGTGTTACTGCCACCTACTGGTGGATGGTGAAACTGCTGGTTTGAATCTTTGGGGCGCGCACCCATTGACAGAGCAACATTCTTATCCTCTTCTGTAGGATTATGGTACTGCAAGTTTGCATCGTTGTGCAGAGTCTCCACTGACACTACCGCTCTGTTGCCCCCTTTTGGTGAGGGGTTGAACTGACCTTCTGAACCTTGTGGGATGAATTCTGTAGCAGAGGGTCTAAGAGAGATTTTCCTTTTGGCTCTGTCTAGATATGAATTCATTCCATTTGAATCAGCCCTTGAGCTTTGAACCTCAGATCCTCTGCACCTGAGCACATTGGCCTTTGCTGTATAGGCAGCAATTCCACTTTGCAATTCAAGCCACTCCTTGCGTTGTCTGATCTGCTCCTCTTCACACTTTCTGGCTGCTGCGAGGCTAAGCTCTTCACACTCCAGTGCATGTTTTTCTTTGAGGATAGCCGCCATAGCACTGAGAGCAGCCGCTTCAGCCTCCGCCTTGATACATGCAGACGAGATGGATGACATGTTGGACCTGTGGCTGGAGCGGCCAGCTGATGTGCACGTTCTTCCGGTTACATTAGAAATGCTGTCATTTGGACAGATATCATCAATTACCACAGTTTTGGTTGCAGCATTGACATTTACCACATCATCATCAATTGAATGTGTAAATTGCTCCTTTGTAGTTTGCAACCACCTTTCCATTTTATTCATCATTTCTCGATTGCCGTGCATTCGTGTTTCAAACCATTCATTTTGTTTTATAACTTCATCCTCTGGTATTAATGGTGTCAGTGACTCATGCAACTCATTTAATTCGATAATTGTTTTCACAAAAATGTCACACATGGATTCCACCTCAGACACATTTTGGCTTGAAAGTATCAATTGTTCAACATCCTTTGTTAATTTATGCAGTTTCTTTATCCTTGAATTCCTTTCATGTTGAATTGAAGCTATTTTTAATTCCAATGCTTTAACAGTGAGTTGAGGCTGTCTCTTACCGAGCCCACTCCCTGTATCACTTTGAGTGGCAGGCGCTTTAGGCCGACTCCCCTCTTGGCTCATTTTGACAGTAACACAGCAGCTGCGTGAGGTTTTATTTTAGAATTGTCGCAGGATTTACCTTTACCCTGATATGAGAAGGTCTTTCACAGCTTGCAACAATTCTTAACGATCCTACCGTGGTTCCTCGTGGCTTTCACAGCGTTCACATGTCAGCAATCATCTGGAGCTGTGTGGGAACGCAGCAGCTCCTTCTTCCGTCCAAGATCCTCCGATTCATTCATTGGAGCCTGTTTTTCAACAAGTGTAGCGGCGATCGCTCATCAAAACAAAGCCACTCATGGAGGTTAGCAGCCAGAGTTCCCAACGCGTGTTGTGGTGAAGGACGAGGTCCACCATGACGTAATTTGTAATGCTTTATTTCTTTATAAAATGTTAAAAGGTTCTTTTAGGCCTATCTAAAATCTTGGTTAACATATCACAATCACGCACACTGTCAACACGTGTGGCTTCCTCTCTAACCTCTCATCCCCACTGATCACCTGTGCCCACATATATCTTGATTACCTCCCGTGCTCCCAGGTGCGCAGATTAGATGACGCGTTCACACACACACACAAATTGGCTCCAACACCATCTGTATAGTTCCTTTGTTTGGAGTGGAAGGCATGATATTTGACCAATATGTTTGTTTTTGGAGTGCGGGTTACTCTATTTCCTATTGGATGGTTAAAAATGGAAATCAGGACACACTAACCTTATGAAACTTTACTGCATGGTCCACAGCATCCCGGACACTGATCTTCACAGTTCCCTTATTTCGACTTGGTGGCGGAGGCAGAAGGTAGACCAGCAATAGTAGTGAGGCCATGTCGCTGTCCCAACCTGAGAAGAAGGAGGAGGGCACCTGCTTTTAGCATGAAATACAACCAACGAAGGTCCTTGATACATCAATATGAAAAGTTATTTTCAATATAAAGGCTATTTGACTAAACAACAATTTGTCATGGTTAATAAATTAAACAAGTCAACGATAATTGAAATGTATTAAATTAACCTGGCCATTTTTCAATCATTTACCTGGGACTTCTTCATCCTCATCAGGGTTCTCCTCTGCACACTGGATGAGGTAGTCAAGATGGGGAGTCTTGCTGAGGTTTTTGGCTTGCTCCATCACTTTGGCCTTTAGGAGGGTTCCCCATTTCTCAAGGAGTTTTGATGAAGTCTCAGCCCCAAACAACAAGTCAAAGTCTTGCAATACCTACAGGGAGGAAACAAATGTAGGTGTATTTGATGATGGTGGTAGTGGGAGGAGTTGACCATTTTCATCTTTGCACAGCTGTTCTTGACAGAGAATACACTGTAAACAATGAATGTAAACTTACCAGGCCTTTTGTGTCAAGGAACCTCGGGAACACTGTAAGTACTGTGCTGCATTGCTCAGGATCGTGGATCAACTGTTGTCTGTGCTTGAAGGTTGCTCTCATTTTCATGCAGATCTGTTCAATGTCTGTGCTGTGTTTCAGTAGAGATGGCCTCGCGACACTGGTCTCGCTCCAACTGCTGCTCTTCAGTCACTTCTCTCTCCAACTCTGGTCCGCTGCCATTTGAGGTTCGAGAGCTGTTTTTTCCTAACCCCACTGGTACCGGCACCGCTGAGTTCTCGCTGTGTGTTTTTAAGCTTCCAGGCAATGTAGTCCTCATTGCTGTCTGCGTCAAAGAAGTGTTCCGAAAGACAATATCAACAATGTTGGAAAACATTAAAAAATAAATGGTTTCAGCATGAACAAAGAGAAGTACAGAAAAGAAGTGTAAGACTTCCAAAATGCACCTGAACATTATTCATTTGTTAAGATTTACAAAGAAATATTGCTCAAACTTCGCAATCTTGCTGCTACTATCAAAACTGTGAATTGCCCTCTGGCTGCCCTGCACAACTAGCCATGTTCGTACAACAGAAGAACGTCTATATGACTCCGAAGACACAACTAAAGCTTTGATTGCTGTGTGTTCGAAAATATTTATCTGACTTTAAAATATATACTCACATAGCCTTTTTTGGATTAAGGATCTTTTAGAGAGGGGAACAGTGTTACTATCCCCAATGCATACCGTGTTCTTTTGTCCATAGGTGGAGCCCGCCTGCAGATGTAAAAAACAAAACGGTGTATTATTGCTATATTGCTTTACCAAGTTAGGGCATAATAGTTCTCTCTATTGACTTTACTGTATGTTTGCAATTGAATACTATGAATATACTCTTCACTAAATCATGCACCATAGAGCATTTTACTTACCCATACTTTTCCACCATATCAGCAACAACAATATTGACTAGATTACGGCGTGTTCGGTCCTTCATCTCTCCTCTCATAGCATATTCTCTCATTATCTTCTCCCCTCCAGGCTTTTGTTCCAGAACTGTTTTGACAAGCTTTGATAAAAAAGAAAAATGTAAGACCAAAAAACTCCCAAATTGTATGCCAAGAATATACAACATTTACAACATAAGGAGGCATTTTCTACAATAAATATTACCTCTTTGGCCTGTGAAGAACTGTCGTAAATGCGATGATAGTGACAATGTGTCTGTGCACGTGGATGGGGCAGGAGAGTCTGAAGATGGAGAACACAACATCATTTTCAAAAACATTTTATACCTGTAATTTAACGATCCACAGGTTCAAGCGAGAAGAGAGCATGAGGAGAATACCCCCAGGAAACTGTGTTTTCTTTGGTAGTTGATTTGGCCATATTTTAAGCAGTTTTGGATACGTACCCTTCTAGTTGGCAAGAAATTGTCTGTGTGATTTAAAAATGGGGGGGAAATAATGCTTAACCGGCAAAACTCAATCAGGACATTGGCGAGAACCTCTGGGTTTTTGGTGCGTTTTAATGTGCAAAATGAATTACAATGGTCACATGTTGGTACTGTAAATCGGCAATTTACACTGTAATCATACAACCATTTACCAGTCACTGAAGGAACAGCAATAATGGTCCACAGGATGTCTGATTTTCCCTCCAGGATGTCACTGAAGACCTCTTCGTCAACCTCTGTTCCAGTGTCATCCACCACATATACGTTTTTCTCAGTGGGTATGCTGAACTTCGCTTTAGCTTTGAACACAAAATTACATTTTAAATTAATACAAAATTAAGCCTGGAATGCACTATATTGTTCATTTCACTGCTACAGATACAGACATTGTGCTTAAAGAAATGCAACAAAGTGGCAAATCAATACACTTCTAGCACCATTCTATCTTCTATCTTTCTACCTGTGAGCAGTTCCTGAGGATTTGAGCAAACACGTTTGGGATGATATTATATCATATGCCTACATTTATGATTTACTGCTGATTCAGGTGAAATTTACATGAACACCCAACAGAAACACTATGACACCGCTACTACTTTTTACTTTACTTATACTACGTTACCTAAAGCATTATGCAGATTAATATTTGTTAAATGGACTCAAATTGTTGCAATGGCTAATGTGATATTATTAAGACACTGAATGGAAGAATGCCTTAAAGTTTAGTATGATAAGTATGTGATACGTGTAGTTACATGAGGCAGAAACATTAACATTACCTTCATTGAGAAATTCTGGATATGAGGCTCCATTTTGTTTGATGTACTTCTTCTTTCCTTGGTACTGCACTTTGAACAGCATTGCTGTATTCCTCCTCCAACGTTACTACAACATAAAAGTACAATTGGTCAGTGATGGACAGTAGCTAAGTACATTTACTCAAGTAGTGTTCTGAAGTATACATTACGTGTTTGTACTTTCCCTGAGTATTTACATTTGATGCAACTTTAAACTTCCAGTCCACTACATTTCAGAGAGAAATATTATACTATTTTCTCCATTACATTTGTCTGACAACTTTAGTTACTTTTCATATTTAAATGTGGTAGTGTTGATGAATTTTCAAATGTCTTGATTTTGAATGTGTGATAAACTGAAGGATTACGTGTGTTTATAGGTTGTGAAAATGATCCTTGATCTTAAGCTAAATTATTTAAAAACCCTGTTGTATGAGCTGGAACATGTTATGTCTGAACAGCTATGGTGAGTTTAAACTACCCAACAATAAATTAAGTAAGCTAGATAGTTAAAAATCAGCACGGCCATTATCATGTACAGAAGTCAAATGCAACACACATTAATGCAGCAGTAATATAAATCCAAAAAGCATCCTGCACACCGCAGCGGCGCCTCAAGGCACACAATATATTGTTAAAATGATTTATTAAAGTTTGCAATGTTTTGCACAGGCATCCCCACAGTCACCTACTTTCTCATGTTCTAGTTGTCACTGTAAGCTTCACGATATCAGCTTCTCACCCACGACCTCACATACGCGTACTGAACGTGCATCAAAGTCGTCCGATTCAGTCAGATATACCAAAAGATGAATTTGAACAACACGCGAAGCGATCGAGATGTTTCTTTCCCGGTGAGTCAACAATGGGTCCTCAAGGTACACGCCGCAATACATCTGTCGAAAATAATAGAATATCACCAGTTGTTCGGGCCACAATTTGTTCGGTAACACCGGCTCTTAGCTCCGGAATCCGGTTCACTTCCAGCTCCAAAAAATTGTCGGTCCAGAGGCAAGAGCTTTGGAGCTAAGAGGCGGCGTCGCTTACGGCCCAATCCCAAACCACTCCCTCGACCCTACCCCTCCGTGACGGAGTGAACTCCGTCTGTAGCCACACTCGCAGCTCAACGAGGCTCCCTCCTGTCAGATGGAGGGAGTAAATACAGCAGCAAGCTTTGGGACGGCCTCCCCTCTCTCCGGAGAAACAGGAAATGCCGTAACTGTATGTAACAACGGTTTCAAATCAGCATCTCTTAGACAAAAAGTTTAAATGAATAACTCAAATAAAACTCCAAACATCTTTCATTGTGTTTCAAAGCTCTTTTAGTTTTGTAAATATACACAAATTTATAATAAAATGCACACATTTACCGTTTTCTAGACTAAACACAGGTATGATCCTAAATTAAAAACATATGAGGTTATCATGAGGTTGTTAACATCGCAATTTATCAGTGGATGTTTGCTGGAACTACTTTTAAACAGCGTGTTTCCTGACGGACACACACAGCGTGACTCCGGTCAGGGAGAGACCGGTCTCAAGTCAGCACCGCTGCAGACTCGCTGTTTGAGGGCTTGATAGCCCACTCCCCCTCCACACTCGTTGCTTTGGAACAGCCCTCAATATGGCGGACCCTCCGCGTGAACGCGCAAACGGAGGGGTAGGGTGTAGGGGTAGGGTGTAGGGGGCGGTTTGGGAATGGGCCTAAGTCTCTCTTACATCGAGGCGGGGGCAGGGGCATGGGCGGGATCAACTTCCTGAACAACAACAAAATGCCTGCGTTTTATCCAGTTAGTACACAACATGGAAAACCTCAAACTGAATAAGCAGCAGTGGTCCACTGAAGAGACCAGCTACCTCGTGGCAATCTGGTCTTCCGAAGAGGTACAGAGGAAGCTGGATGGGAGCACGCGGTCCAAAGCTATTCTGCAACAATTGCAGCGAGAGATGGCAACCGCTGGTTATGACCGTAGCATTATACAGATTAGCAACATATTGAAAAAAATAAAGAAGGATTATCGGGACCAAAAGAAAGAGCTCGGACCGAGTGGCAGCGGTCGTCCGAAAACAAGTCCACATTTTGACTTGCTATACTCGGTCCTCCGAGACAGACCGACGAGTGGTTTGGGATCCACGGTGAATTCGCTTTTCTCTCTCGTATGTGTGTGTGAAAGAATATCTTTCACACACACATACGGGTATTGGGCCGAGTGCGACACCGTACTTCCGGTATCCGCCATTTCACGCGAGGTGCAAGCAGAATACCATATTCTATTGCCTTAATCAATATCTAGTCAACTCTAAAATACCACATATATGCATTGGCACATATATGCATTGGCATGATATTCACCTGGTGTTTCCAGAAATTAGACGTAGATGCAGCCAAAATCGACGAAGGCCACTTTCAAGGTTCGTTGTTCCATACATCTGCAGGCAGTCTTGCACCCCTCAAATCCAGAGATGTAATCCAAAAACATGCAGCGATTTATTCGGTCGTTAATTCTGAAAAAAAACCTAGTGCGCTCTGCCTGGCTACTTTAGCTAGCTGTTTATATTAGCACCTCCAGGAAAATGGCGTATTTATATATATATATATATATATATATATGGCGCGCTTTGCATTGTGGGTAGCTCGTGACGTCACTGTGTGTGAAAGAATTGGGTTGGAGGACAAGTCATTTAATGCTGGTGAGTTATGCATTACTGATTAGTGTTATTTGTGCCTTTTTGTTTTACAACATAAACTAAACCATGTAGCTATCGACAGACCTGGCAATAATAGCTAAAGTTTACCGACTACAGCTACCGGGTGGGCACCCATGCGCTAGCATACTAATGCTAACAATAATAAACAAAGGTATCCCCATGGCATAGACAGCGAACGCCTCCAATGTATGTTCTTTCTTCTCACTAACGATGTATGATTTGTTGAAGGGCTACTTTTGTTCATTGTGTTTATATTGTGTTTACAGGCATATCTCGTTTGGAGTGTACTGTGTCGGAACCACCACTACCGTCGGCGTGTAGCTCGCCCGTGCACATGCTTGGGTCTCCTCTTGCCACAAGCAGCTCTTCCCAGGAATCTCTGGTGACCCTAACCCAGCCAGTGGGCCGAAACAAACAGGGTAAGGTTTAGAGTGGTCATAATGGTAATACTGTTCCCTGTTACCATTTATCATGGAATTGTCATTATAGTAGTTGTTCAAGTTATGCAACTGCAGCCATAATAACAATACAACATTTCATTACACAGTATATAATTTACACCTCATAGAATTCCATGAATACGGTGTTGACTTCATTATTATTGTTCCCTTTGTAGTTAAAGGAAGCGGGAATCGTCATCTGGCCTTGTCTTGTTAATGGAGAAGAGTGACGCCTGGGACGAAGAGCTACTGGAGCAGACCCGGGCGATGTTTCAGGAGGTGCAGGAGACCAATGCTGAGTTTTCTACGGGTTTTCAACATAACTGCTTTAACAGAGCAGAACAGAATCGAGCAGAACAGGATCAACAGAATCGAGAAGGACGAGCAGAACAGCCAAATGCTTGGCTTGTTAGACAGAATGGCTGAAGGTGATGGAGACCAACAGCAAACAATGACCTTATTTTATAGTTATAGTATATACAGTATGTTCTCCACACTTTTTTGTGAATACTTTGTATACATTATTTTTTTAATTCACTTTATTTATATTATATACAGTACGAATATTGTCCATACTTTGTATGTCAATAAACATA
>NC_047512.1:1774673-1834295 GCF_902827115.2 Pseudochaenichthys georgianus | reverse complement strand
CTGTTGCCCCTTTTGGTGAGGGGTTGAACTGACCTTCTGAACCTTGTGGGATGAATTCTGTAGCAGAGGGTCTAAGAGAGATTTTCCTTTTGGCTCTGTCTAGATATGAATTCATTCCATTTGAATCAGCCCTTGAGCTTTGAACCTCAGATCCTCTGCACCTGAGCACATTGGCCTTTGCTGTATAGGCAGCAATTCCACTTTGCAATTCAAGCCACTCCTTGCGTTGTCTGATCTGCTCCTCTTCACACTTTCTGGCTGCTGCGAGGCTAGCTCTTCACACTCCAGTGCATGTTTTTCTTTGAGGATAGCCGCCATAGCACTGAGAGCAGCCGCTTCAGCCTCCGCCTTGATACATGCAGACGAGATGGATGACATGTTGGACCTGTGGCTGGAGCGGCCAGCTGATGTGCACGTTCTTCCGGTTACATTAGAAATGCTGTCATTTGGACAGATATCATCAATTACCACAGTTTTGGTTGCAGCATTGACATTTACCACATCATCATCATTTGCATGTGTAAATTGCTCCTTTGTAGTTTGCAACCACCTTTCCATTTTATTCATCATTTCTCGATTGCCGTGCATTCGTGTTTCAAACCATTCATTTTGTTTTATAACTTCATCCTCTGGTATTAATGGTTTCAGGGACTCATGCAACTCATTTAATTCGATAATTGTTTTCACAAAAATGTCACACATGGATTCCACCTCAGACACATTTTGGCTTGAAAGTATCAATTGTTCAACATCCTTTGTTAATTTATGCAGTTTCTTTATCCTTGAATTCCTTTCATGTTGAATTGAAGCTATTTTTAATTCCAATGCTTTAACAGTGAGTTGAGGCTGTCTCTTACCGAGCCCACTCCCTGTATCACTTTGAGTGGCAGGCGCTTTAGGCCGACTCCCCTCTTGGCTCATTTTGACAGTAACACAGCAGCTGCGGGAGGTTTTATTTTAGAATTGTCGCAGGATTTACCTTTACCCTGATATGAGAAGGTCTTTCACAGCTTGCAACAATTCTTAACGATCCTACCGTGGTTCCTCGTGGCTTTCACAGCGTTCACATGTCAGCAATCATCTGGAGCTGTGTGGGAACGCAGCAGCTCCTTCTTCCGTCCAAGATCCTCCGATTCATTCATTGGAGCCTGTTTTTCAACAAGTGTAGCGGCGATCGCTCATCAAAACAAAGCCACTCATGGAGGTTAGCAGCCAGAGTTCCCAACGCGTGTTGTGGTGAAGGATGAGGTCCACCATGACGTAATTTGTAATGCTTTATTTCTTTATAAAATGTTAAAAGGTTCTTTTAGGCCTATCTAAAATCTTGGTTAACATATCACAATCACGCACACTGTCAACACGTGTGGCTTCCTCTCTAACCTCTCATCCCCACTGATCACCTGTGCCCACATATATCTTGATTACCTCCCGTGCTCCCAGGTGCGCAGATTAGATGACGCGTTCACACACACACACAAATTGGCTCCAACACCATCTGTATAGTTCCTTTGTTTGGAGTGGAAGGCATGATATTTGACCAATATGTTTGTTTTTGGAGTGCGGGTTACTCTATTTCCTATTGGATGGTTAAAAATGGAAATCAGGACACACTAACCTTATGAAACTTTACTGCATGGTCCACAGCATCCCGGACACTGATCTTCACAGTTCCCTTATTTCGACTTGGTGGCGGAGGCAGAAGGTAGACCAGCAATAGTAGTGAGGCCATGTCGCTGTCCCAACCTGAGAAGAAGGAGGAGGGCACCTGCTTTTAGCATGAAATACAACCAACGAAGGTCCTTGATACATCAATATGAAAAGTTATTTTCAATATAAAGGCTATTTGACTAAACAACAATTTGTCATGGTTAATAAATTAAACAAGTCAACGATAATTGAAATGTATTAAATTAACCTGGCCATTTTTCAATCATTTACCTGGGACTTCTTCATCCTCATCAGGGTTCTCCTCTGCACACTGGATGAGGTAGTCAAGATGGGGAGTCTTGCTGAGGTTTTTGGCTTGCTCCATCACTTTGGCCTTTAGGAGGGTTCCCCATTTCTCAAGGAGTTTTGATGAAGTCTCAGCCCCAAACAACAAGTCAAAGTCTTGCAATACCTACAGGGAGGAAACAAATGTAGGTGTATTTGATGATGGTGGTAGTGGGAGGAGTTGACCATTTTCATCTTTGCACAGCTGTTCTTGACAGAGAATACACTGTAAACAATGAATGTAAACTTACCAGGCCTTTTGTGTCAAGGAACCTCGGGAACACTGTAAGTACTGTGCTGCATTGCTCAGGATCGTGGATCAACTGTTGTCTGTGCTTGAAGGTTGCTCTCATTTTCATGCAGATCTGTTCAATGTCTGTGCTGTGTTTCAGTAGAGATGGCCTCGCGACACTGGTCTCGCTCCAACTGCTCTTCAGTCACTTCTCTCTCCAACTCTGGTCCGCTGCCATTTGAGGTTCGAGAGCTGTTTTTCCTAACCCCACTGGTACCGGCACCGCTGAGTTCTCGCTGTGTGTTTTTAAGCTTCCAGGCAATGTAGTCCTCATTGCTGTCTGCGTCAAAGAAGTGTTCCGAAAGACAATATCAACAATGTTGGAAAACATTAAAAAATAAATGGTTTCAGCATGAACAAAGAGAAGTACAGAAAAGAAGTGTAAGACTTCCAAAATGCACCTGAACATTATTCATTTGTTAAGATTTACAAAGAAAATATTGCTCAAACTTCGCAATCTTGCTGCTACTATCAAAACTGTGAATTGCCCTCTGGCTGCCTGCACAACTAGCCATGTTCGTACAACAGAAGAACGTCTATATGACTCCGAAGACACAACTAAAGCTTTGATTGCTGTGTGTTCGAAAATATTTATCTGACTTTAAAATATATACTCACATAGCCTTTTTTGGATTAAGGATCTTTTAGAGAGGGGAACAGTGTTACTATCCCCAATGCATACCGTGTTCTTTTGTCCATAGGTGGAGCCCGCCTGCAGATGTAAAAAAACAAAACGGTGTATTATTGCTATATTGCTTTACCAAGTTAGGGCATAATAGTTCTCTCTATTGACTTTACTGTATGTTTGCAATTGAATACTATGAATATACTCTTCACTAAATCATGCACCATAGAGCATTTTACTTACCCATACTTTTCCACCATATCAGCAACAACAATATTGACTAGATTACGGCGTGTTCGGTCCTTCATCTCTCCTCTCATAGCATATTCTCTCATTATCTTCTCCCCTCCAGGCTTTTGTTCCAGAACTGTTTTGACAAGCTTTGATAAAAAGAAAAATGTAAGACCAAAAAACTCCCAAATTGTATGCCAAGAATATACAACATTTACAACATAAGGAGGCATTTTCTACAATAAATATTACCTCTTTGGCCTGTGAAGAACTGTCGTAAATGCGATGATAGTGACAATGTGTCTGTGCACGTGGATGGGGCAGGAGAGTCTGAAGATGGAGAACACAACATCATTTTCAAAACATTTTATACCTGTAATTTAACGATCCACAGGTTCAAGCGAGAAGAGAGCATGAGGAGAATACCCCCAGGAAACGGTGTTTTCTTTGGTAGTTGATTTGGCCATATTTTAAGCAGTTTTGGATACGTACCCTTCTAGTGGCAAGAAATTGTCTGTGTGATTTAAAAATGGGGGGGAAATAATGCTTAACCGGCAAAACTCAATCAGGACATTGGCGAGAACCTCTGGGTTTTTGGTGACGTTTTAATGTGCAAAATGAATTACAATGGTCACATGTTGGTACTGTAAATCGGCAATTTACACTGTAATCATACAACCATTTACCAGTCCACTGAAGGAACAGCAATAATGGTCCACAGGATGTCTGATTTTCCCTCCAGGATGTCACTGAAGACCTCTTCGTCAACCTCTGTTCCAGTGTCATCCACCACATATACGTTTTTCTCAGTGGGTATGCTGAACTTCGCTTTAGCTTTGAACACAAAATTACATTTTAAATTAATACAAAATTAAGCCTGGAATGCCACTATATTGTTTCATTTCACTGCTACAGAACAGACATTGTGCTTAAAGAAATGCAAACAAAGTGGCAAATCAATACACTTCTAGCACCATTCTATCTTCTATCTTTCTACCTGTGAGCAGTTCCTGAGGATTTGAGCAAACACGTTTGGGATGATATTATATCATATGCCTACATTTATGATTTACTGCTGATTCAGGTGAAATTTACATGAACACCCAACAGAAACACTATGACACCGCTACTACTTTTTTACTTTACTTATACTACGTTACCTAAAGCATTATGCAGATTAATATTTGTTAAATGGACTCAAATTGTTGCAATGGCTAATGTGATATTATTAAGACACTGAATGGAAGAATGCCTTAAAGTTTAGTATGATAAGTATGTGATACGTTGTAGTTACATGAGGCAGAAACATTAACATTACCTTCATTGAGAAATTCTGGATATGAGGCTCCATTTGTTTGATGTACTTCTTCTTTCCTTGGTACTGCACTTGAACAGCATTGCTGTATTCCTCCTCCAACGTTACTGACACATAAAAGTACAATTGGTCAGTGATGGACAGTAGCTAAGTACATTTACTCAAGTAGTGTTCTGAAGTATACATTACGTGTTTGTACTTTCCCTGAGTATTTACATTTGATGCAACTTTAAACTTCCAGTCCACTACATTTCAGAGAGAAATATTGTACTATTTTCTCCATTACATTTGTCTGACAACTTTAGTTACTTTTCATATTTAAATGTGGTAGTGTTGATGAATTTTCAAATGTCTTGATTTTGAATGTGTGATAAACTGAAGGATTACGTGTGTTTATAGGTTGTGAAAATGATCCTTGATCTTAAGCTAAATTATTTAAAAACCCTGTTGTATGAGCTGGAACATGTTATGTCTGAACAGCTATGGTGAGTTTAAACTACCCAACAATAAATTAAGTAAGCTAGATAGTTAAAAATCAGCACGGCCATTATCATGTACAGAAGTCAAATGCAACACACATTAATGCAGCAGTAATATAAATCCAAAAAGCATCCTGCACACCGCAGCGGCGCCTCAAGGCACACAATATATTGTTAAAATGATTTATTAAAGTTTGCAATGTTTTGCACAGGCATCCCCACAGTCACCTACTTTCTCGTGTTCTAGTTGTCACTGTAAGCTTCACGATATCAGCTTCTCACCCACAACCTCACATACGCGTACTGAACGTGCATCAAAGTCGTCCGATTCAGTCAGATATACCAAAAGATTAATTTGAACAACACGCGAAGCGATCGAGATGTTTCTTTCCCGGTGAGTCAACAATGGGTCCTCAAGGTACACGCCGCAATACATCTGTCGAAAATAATAGAATATCACCAGTTGTTCGGGCCACAATTTGTTCGGTAACACCGGCTCTTAGCTCCGGAATCCGGTTCACTTTCCAGCTCCAAAAAATTGTCGGTCCAGAGGCAAGAGCTTTGGAGCTAAGAGGCGGCGTCTCTTTACGGCCCAATCCCAAACCACTCCCTCGACCCTACCCCTCCGTGACGGAGTGAACTCCGTCTGTAGCCACACTCGCAGCTCAACGAGGCTCCCTCCTGTCAGATGGAGGGAGTAAATACAGCAGCAAGCTTTGGGACGGCCTCCCCTCTCTCCGGAGAAACAGGAAATGCCGTAACTGTATGTAACAACGGTTTCAAATCAGCATCTCTTAGACAAAAAGTTTAAATGAATAACTCAAATAAAACTCCAAACATCTTTCATTGTGTTTCAAAGCTCTTTTAGTTTTGTAAATATACACAAATTTATAATAAAATGCACACATTTACCGTTTTCTAGACTAAACACAGGTATGATCCTAAGTTAAAAACATATGAGGTTATCATGAGGTTGTTAACATCGCAATTTATCAGTGGATGTTTGCTGGAACTACTTTTAAACAGCGTGTTTCCTGACGGACACACACAGCGTGACTCCGGTCAGGGAGAGACCGGTCTCAAGTCAGCACCGCTGCAGACTCGCTGTTTGAGGGCTTGATAGCCCACTCCCCCTCCACACTCGTTGCTTTGGAACAGCCCTCAATATGGCGGACCCTCCGCGTGAACGCGCAAACGGAGGGGTAGGGTGTAGGGGTAGGGTGTAGGGGGCGGTTTGGGAATGGGCCTAAATCTCTCTTACATCGAGGCGGGGGCAGGGGCATGGGCGGGATCAACTTCCTGAACAACAACAAAATGCCTGCGTTTTATCCAGTTAGTACACAACATGGAAAACCTCAAACTGAATAAGCAGCAGTGGTCCACTGAAGAGACCAGCTACCTCGTGGCAATCTGGTCTTCCGAAGAGGTACAGAGGAAGCTGGATGGGAGCACGCGGTCCAAAGCTATTCTGCAACAATTGCAGCGAGAGATGGCAACCGCTGGTTATGACCGTAGCATTATACAGATTAGCAACATATTGAAAAAAATAAAGAAGGATTATCGGGACCAAAAGAAAGAGCTCGGACCGAGTGGCAGCGGTCGTCCGAAAAACAAGTCCACATTTTGACTTGCTATACTCGGTCCTCCGAGACAGACCGACGAGTGGTTTGGGATCCACGGTGAATTCGCTTTTCTCTCTCGTATGTGTGTGTGAAAGAATATCTTTCACACACACATACGGGTATTGGGCCGAGTGCGACACCGTACTTCCGGTATCCGCCATTTCACGCGAGGTGCAAGCAGAATACCATATTCTATTGCCTTAATCAATATCTAGTCAACTCTAAAATACCACATATATGCATTGGCACATATATGCATTGGCATGATATTCACCAGGTGTTTCCAGAAATTAGACGTAGATGCAGCCAAAATCGACGAAGGCCACTTTCAAGGTTCGTTGTTCCATACATCTGCAGGCAGTCTTGCACCCCTCAAATCCAGAGATGTAATCCAAAAACATGCAGCGATTTATTCGGTCGTTAATTCTGAAAAAAAACCTAGTGCGCTCTGCCTGGCTACTTTAGCTAGCTGTTTATATTAGCACCTCCAGGAAAATGGCGTATTTATATATATATATATATATATATGGCGCGCTTTGCATTGTGGGTAGCTCGTGACGTCACTGTGTGTGAAAGAATTGGGTTGGAGGACAAGTCATTTAATGCTGGTGAGTTATGCATTACTGATTAGTGTTATTTGTGCCTTTTTGTTTTACAACATAAACTAAACCATGTCGCTATCGACAGACCTGGCAATAATAGCTAAAGTTTACCGACTACAGCTACCGGGTGGGCACCCATGCGCTAGCATGCTAATGCTAACAATAATAAACAAAGGTATCCCCATGGCATAGACAGCGAACGCCTCCAATGTATGTTCTTTCTTCTCACTAACGATGTATGATTTGTTGAAGGGCTACTTTTGTTCATTGTGTTTATATTGTGTTTACAGACATATCTCGTTTGGAGTGTACTGTGTCGGAACCACCACTACCGTCGGCGTGTAGCTCGCCCGTGCACATGCTTGGGTCTCCTCTTGCCACAAGCAGCTCTTCCCAGGAATCTCTGGTGACCCTAACCCAGCCAGTGGGCCGAAACAAACAGGGTAAGGTTTAGAGTGGTCATAATGGTAATACTGTTCCCTGTTGCCATTTATCATGGAATTGTCATTATAGTAGTTGTTCAAGTTATGCAACTGCAGCCATAATAACAATACAACATTTCATTACACAGTATATAATTTACACCTCATAGAATTCCATGAATACGGTGTTGACTTCATTATTATTGTTCCCTTTGTAGTTAAAAGGAAGCGGGAATCGTCATCTGGCCTTGTCTTGTTAATGGAGAAGAGTGACGCCTGGGACGAAGAGCTACTGGAGCAGACCCGGGCGATGTTTCAGGAGGTGCAGGAGACCAATGCTGAGTTTCTACGGGTTTTCAAAATAACTGCTTTAACAGAGCAGAACAGAATCGAGCAGAACAGGATCAACAGAATCGAGAAGGACGAGCAGAACAGCCAAATGCTTGGCTTGTTAGACAGAATGGCTGAAGGTGATGGAGACCAACAGCAAACAATGACCTTATTTTATAGTTATAGTATATACAGTATGTTCTCCACACTTTTTTGTGAATACTTTGTATACATTATTTTTTTAATTCACTTTATTTATATTATATACAGTACGAATATTGTCCATACTTTGTATGTAAAATAAACATAAGTCAAAAGTCATGTCTTATTATTACATTTTATTTTTTCAGTGATCCACTGCAAACTAGCTGATGTCACTATGATAAAACACTGAACTAAAACAGTGGTAGATGATAAGTATTATACTTGCTAAACATCAGCATGTTACCATTATCATTGTGTTGCCACACTATAGCGTTATTTAACTTAAACACTGATGAACTACTCATATGCCAAGTCTGATTCTGCCATGCATTCTTTAAACAAAATTATGCTAAATGAAATCGTTACCTGTGTTATCGAAAATAAATGTGTCTGTCAAGCTAGAGCAAGGCACACCATTTATTTTATTCCTATTTATCTTTAGAAAGAAGTTAGGATATATAATACTGACATAAATCAAAGTGAAGGGAAATAACTCATGTGTACTGTGCCCTTACCCAGCACAAATGTAATGACAAAGCTGAGGTTAGCACTAAATTGTTCATAACACATCCAAAGAGAGAGCGACCAAACCCTGATGTTTAGCACAGCTGTCTCTGCACACACAGCACAGCAGCTCAGGTGACAGCACACACTCACATTTTATTTTTATTTTGATAAGCTTTGGGTATTTCAATTTCACAAGTTTACAAAAGTAGCTTAATTCAACCGATGAGTGCTATGTGAATAAATGTAGCTCTCGGATGAAGACAGGTTGGAGACCCCTGGTCTAAACCTTTTGGGTATGCACTATTTTTATAAGAATATTGTTCATACCCGTTTATCTACATTCTGTGATTTGTATACAAAATAAAACACAATTAAAGTCTGATCCAGTGATTTTATTGTAAGAGGCATGATACAAAATAGATCAGGTTTAACTACAGTAATACTAGTGGTCCCCCATGTTGAAATACTCCATCAATGCAGATCTAACATCAGCTCCTTCTTGTCTACCGTTCTCTGGAAAGGGGTGTAAAGGGGGTTGGTTGTACACAACTTCATGGCAATATTCAGTGAAGTTGTCGCTATGTTCCTCACATATGTTGTGTAGTACACAGCAAGTCACTGTCATTATTTTGGTGAGCTCCAGCTCACTGTCGTTCCTTTTTAGGAGGCACCTCCATCTTCCTTTTAGCCTTCCAAAAGCCATCTCAACAACCGCCCGTGCACTGCTCAGCCTCTGATTGTAGGTGTGCTGTTCAGGGGTCAGTCTCCCGGTGTCCGAAAATGGTTTCATTAGCCATCTTTGCATTGGATAGGCTGGGTCACCAATCAGGTAATGTCCCATATCACAGCCAGAGATGGCCATTTGGTTTTGGCCTAGCAACACTCCATCACTGATAGCCACCCAAAGATTGGATTGTTTTAGCACTCTAGCATCATGTACACTACCTGGGTCACCAACACACACATCCCAGTACATCCCCCTGCCATCAACAACAGCCTGTAGAACAACATAATGACAACCTTTTCTGTTATAATAGTCCTTGGGATAATTTTCTGGTGCTAAAATAGGGATGTGGCTTCCATCTATTGCACCAACACACTGTGGTGCTCTCCAACGGTTGTTGAAAAAAGTGGCCATTTCCACCAACTTCTCCACATCAGGGAATTTGATATGCAGTGGAAGCAGAACTTCCATGGTTGCCCTGCAGAAATCCTGAACACAGAGGCAAACGGTGCTTAGGCCTACCCCGAAAAGATGGCTGATGGTCCTGTATTCTCCGCCGGTGGCCAGCTTCCAGAGGGCAATTGCAACCCGTTTTTTATTGGGTAAACACCGACGGTAATTTGTGTTTCTTCTCCCCAAAACGCCGCTGAGCTGGTTGCAGATGTACTCAAAGGACTCCCTGGACACTCGGAAATTCTGCATGAATTGCTGAGGGGAGAAGTCTGAAGCGATGGTGTTCCATCAATCGGAAGATCTGAGCTGTGTCCAAATAACACGCGAACTCCGCCATCTCAACATGAACTGTGGAAATAACATTGAGAATCCGTTTTAATGTTATACCATAGTAATTAATGCTGCAAAGCTGGGTATTTTGAGCTTGGCGCATGCAGAGGCTAACAACAGCTAGCTCTAACGCCATCGAATAGGACGTATATTTACCTTATTTTTCCTACGGATTCGTCGTTGAAGTAGATGCTGAAGACCACAAAGAAGTCTTGCATTTCGCATGTGGTGTTTGTAAAGTTCCAAGTAAAGTCGTCCCTCGTAAAGTCGTCCGATGCCTTCCATTTGGTTTCGTAAGAGGATAACCAAAGCGAACAGCGCTTCAATACAATCGGCCATTGTTGTTGTTGTCGATGTGAGGGATTTCCGCGCGGTTTGGATTTTATGAAGCAGGCACGTAGACGGTGACGTCATGATGCAGCAGGGGCAGCTCTGGGGCGCCAGTGGGCGGTGTGAACAGAGCGGGAGCTGAAAAGGGAAACCGGAGCTGAACCAGAAAAGCTCCCGCTCGGAGCTAGAAACTGAAAAGCGCTGGTGTGAAAGCCGCACATGTGAGGTCGGCCCAGACCCTAGGGGTTTTTAAATCTACTCTTAAAAACACACTTCTTCTCCCTGGCCTTTTAGTCCGAGCGGAGCACGACTCCTGACTTTTCCCTGTGTTTTTTATATATCTGTTGTAATTGATTGTGATTGTAGTAATGTGTTTTTATGTGATTGTAGTATTTATTACATGCACAGCACTTTGGCACGACCAAAAATCGCTTTTAAACGTGTTTTATAAATAAACTTTGATTTTATTTGATTTGACAGTACACCTCAAATACATCACTACACAACCTGTGGTATTTGAAAATAAGGGAATTACATGTTTATAATATGCTGCCAAACACAACGGATATGCAGGGTTGCGAGTCTGTTTCTAAGGCCATTTTATTTTTGGTAGTCTGATCATTTTAACAAGAGAATAGGATCAAACTGAAAACATCGTAAATGTGTTCTAGATACATGAATCCTTGGTTCGTTTAGACCAGAACAGACTGCTAACTCAACAGGAACTATCAAAAACATCCCAATCAAAGTGTAATGGCAATTTCCATTCCTATGTCCTATATATTTTTGCTGTTACTTTCACAGAAGGGCTGAAGAGTGACCCAGACACAAACAGATGAGTTTCCGGTCCTTTGTTGTAGTTTATAATGAGGTTTTATTCAGCTTTACATACCAGGGTTAATTGTACAGTTCTAATTGTTGTGATGAGCATCTGCCGGGCTGGTGGAATCAGTATGCTCTCTTCCTTCTGTGTCCCTCCCTCTCCTGTCACCTATGACCTCTTTATATACACCCGGTGCAGCTGAACCCCGCCACCCAGTGTTCATAAATAATATTGCACCATACATATAACTTAAATAAACTGACACACCAACAACACCCATAAAATGGCTCCTACACAAAGTTTAAAGTCACAACATTTTATTAAACAAACAGATTATTGGAGAAACTACTCGGCAGATTAATGAACAGTGAAACTCGCTCATGGACTTTAAGGTGAATACGAAAAAGTGTTCCAACACTCTTAACACCACTATGGTTTTAAGAGTGTGTGAACACGAAGATGTGATTTGAGAGCACCTGATGTAGTGAAAGTTGTCCCACACTCTTCACACCTGTAAGGTTGTTCTCCAGTATGAATACGTAGATGTGTTTTGAAAGCATTTGATTGAGTGAAAGTTGTCCCACACTCTTCACACCTGTAAGGTTTTTCTCCAGTATGAATATATTGATGTGACGTGAGAGCACCTGATGTAGTGAAAGTTGTCCCACACTCCTCACACCTGTAAGGTTTTTCTCCAGTATGAATACGTTGATGTGATTTGAGAGCACTTGATTGAGTGAAAGTTGTCCCACACTCTTCACACCTGTAAGGTTTTTCTCCAGTATGAATACGTTGATGTGTTTTGAGATTACCTGATCTAGTGAACGTTTTCCCACACTCTTCACACCAGTACGGTTTTTCTCCAGTATGAATACGTTGATGCGTTTTGAGATAACCTGATGTAGTGAAAGTTTTCCCACACTCTTCACAGCTGTAAGGTTTTTCTCCAGTATGAATAAATTGATGTGTTTTGAGATAACTTGATGTAGTGAAAGTTTTTCCACACTCTTTACAGCTGTAAGGTTTTTCTCCAGTATGAATATGTTGATGTGTTTTGAGAGCATCTGATCTAGAGAAAGTTGTACCACACTCTTCACACCAGTACGGTTTTTCTCCAGTATGAATACGGCGATGTGATGTGAGAGTACCTGATGTAGTGAAAGTTGTCCAACACTCTTCACACCTGTAAGGTTTTTCTCCAGTATGACTACGTTGATGTATTTTGAGATAACCTGATGTAGTGAAAGTTTTCCCACACTCTTCACAGCTGTAAGGTTTTTCTCCAGTATGAATACGTTGATGTGTTTTGAGATCACTTGATGTAGTGAACGTTTTCCCACACTCTACACAGCTGTAAGGTTTTTCTCCAGTATGAATACGTTGATGTGTTTTGAGAGCACTTGATTGAGTGAAAGTGTTCCCACACTCTTCACAGCTATACGGTTTTTCTCCTGTGTGAATATGCAGGTGGCGCTTTAAATTTCGAGATGTTGTAAAGGATTTGTCACATTGCTGACAGCTGTGACGTCTCTCTCTTCCTTTCGGTTTCTAGAACAGACGACAGAGAAAGAGAGAAAGTCAATCTAAAAAGCATAAATACACAAGTTAACACAATAAAAACTCACTTAATATAAACCTTGAATTAACAAAATACTAGGGCTGTCAAACGATTACAATTTTTAATCAGATTAATCACAGCTTAAAAATTAATTAATCATGATTAATCACCATTCGAACTATGTCCAAAATATGCCATTTATTTATGTATATTGTTGTGGGAATGGAAAGATAAATGAAAGAAGGCGGATATATCCATTTAACATACAGTATCTATGTTTATTATAAAAAAAAATCTCGGGGGGGGGGGGGGGGGAGTCTCCCTCCGCAGCCGGTTGGCGTAGTTTCGGCACAAGTCCGTTGTACAGACCGACGTTAACAGCAGCCCTGTCTGTGCACATGGAGACCGACTCTGTCGTCCGGTGATCTAACCGCCTTCTGGAAAAGCTTCACAAGTACATCGGTACGGAAATGTGCTTTGTGACACAAGTGACGGTACGCATTTCAGATTACGCACATAACCTGCGTACCAGTTATGTGCACCCCTGTACTACAGCAAAAGTATTCTCCGTCGGGACTTCCTGCAACAACACCACGCCGTTATCAAAGATGTTCTATTGAGAAGACGATCACTACGTGACAAAAGTTTTCAAAACCGTGGCTACTGAAATCAATCTTACTAACTGCCGTCCGTGCAATTTACTCCGTGCGAGTTGGCAGACTTTATTTTGCTTACTTTAACATCATTTTTCATGGTGGGGCTAAGCCATTTCTTGGTATGGGTGTAGCCTACCCCAGCCATACCCTGGCGCTGCCACTAGTGGCACGTATGGGGCGGGCCATTCTGCACATGCGTTAAATATTTTAACGCAATTAATTCAATAAATTAATTACCGCTGTTAACGCGATAATTTTGACAGCACTACAAAATACTACTTATCAACTGTTTGTGTTTATTATATTTGTATTATATATTTGATACAGTAATACAGAAATATTCTAACCAAAGTATATGCCAGAGGTGGGGGACTCGAGTCACATGACTTGACTCGCATATTTTTTTACTTGAGACTTGCTTGACTAACATTGATAAAAGACTCGACTTGACTTCGTATTCATGACTTGAGACTTGACTTAGACTTGAGACAGATGACTCGAAAGGACTTTACTTTTAAAAATAAAATATTTGCATTGTACTAAGCCCCTGGAGGGCAATGAAAAAAAAAAAAGAGAGTGAAAGTATCTCGTTTGCAGGAGAAAGTAGGAAGTGGAGCGCACAGGAGACAGCCGTTTCATTGCAGACTGTTATGTTTATGTGGGGAAATACATACATTATTTGAGATACATTTCAAACTCGGAATTCATTTTAGGGACATTTCGACCAGGGGTGTAGAGTTATTTCAAGCACCAGATCGGCAAAACAGGAGAGTCTGTGAACCAGTCTGCCTTGACCTATGTATTCATGTCTGTGACTCAGTATCTGCTGCCCACAGATGTTTTATAGAAGAAAAACCTCCTTCACTTCATGAAATCTCTGCAGCACCAGGAGGCAGTAACATGTAACTCAGCAGAATCTCAGAAGAGCAGCACCAGCTGCAAAGAGCTGTGCCTTCACTGTGTTTACCTTCATTAGAACAGCTAATGAGCGACCGCAGGCTGCTACCTTTTAACCACCTCTATACACACACTGAACTGCCCAATTATTCCCCCTATTGCCTGTTTTATGATTTCAGAGCCCCACTCTCCATTGTTGTTAATGTTGAAAATAAAACTAGTTTCATAACCACTGTCTTTTAACTGATTTAAATGGGGAAACTGTGGTTATTCATCAGGATTTCGTAGGACTTGACTTGCTTGACTCTCACCCCAGTAACTTGAGACTTGCACATGTATGACTTACTCCAGGGTTCTTAGACCTTTTCCAAAGTCAAATTCAAGCACTTTTCAAGCATTTTCAAGGTGCATTTTCCAGCTTTTCAAGCATCTTACAGCTGTTGTAAATTATATATTTATATACACATACTCAAATGATTATTTCCCTACCTCACATTAAATCAGATTTTCTTTATGCTATAAACAACCAAATATGTGTTTCGTGATAGCATTCTACACAAGGATGAAAAATTAAAGAAAAGAAAACTAAGTTTAATATTTCAAAATTAGTGATCTGTACGTAGACCAGGCCTCCCATATAACCTGTCTGAGCCGATATAAAACAATCAGCCAAATGACTTTAATACATTATTGATTAATTGTTGTTAATCAAGTGTTGAATCAGACTGTAGTTCAACCTGGAGTAAATTCACAAGCTACCCTGCAGTATACAAAGTCATTCAAACTAGCTGCACCTTCACCAGCAATGACTACTTTTACTGTCTTTCACTATATTTTGATGAGAATACTATTCTACTTTCACTTGAGGAACATTTTGAATGCAGGACCTTTACTGTAACAGAGTATTCCTACACTCTGGTACAAGATCTGAGTACTTATAATTTCACTACAAGATCTGAGTACTTAAAATTTCACTACAAGATCTACAATATACTTGTACTTATTCCACCTCTGGTAGTGTATTAGTCTGAATTGTAGCCACAAAATCACGCAGAGCTGCATGCAAATAGACTCACAATGGTAACAAGTGGAAAATAATATTTACAAATGTGTACAATGATTTTAGGTAATGTTGACTACTCAAGACACCTGACTTATACATCTTCAAAGGAAGACTGTGTTCATTCTACAATTACATGGGATTAAAGCAAAAAGTAGTTTTAATGGTATAATACTTCAATTTGATATAAAAGACAGTTTGTTTTCATCTGTTTTTAAATAAACAAAGTCTTGGCTTTCAGAATATTAAACTTGTTTCGGCAAATTCAGATGATAAATACAACTTTGAAGCTTCGGCATAATTACAAGCAGAGAACAGACTAATGTAACGTCACAGAAAGCATAACAACAGCCGGTGTTTCTTGTGAGTGTTTCCCCGGTACACAAACACACTCGCGAGCTTCCCCAAGACCAGTAATACAAACGAAACTGTGTCTTCGGGTCAATGTGACTGATTTCGATAGAGCAAGTCTCATTTGGTTTAGATACGAAACATACTACCAGTAGAAATACATTGCTTTCAAAATCGCTTTGTGTCGAATCAATAGATTATATTTCGTGACTATAACACGAAATGCCGTGAGTGCTTCATCCTCTGAACACTAGTGATGGGAATTCCGGCTTTTCTTGGTGAGCCGGATCATTTGGCTCGGCTCACCAAGAAGAGCCGGCTCTTTCGGCTCCCAAACGGCTCTTCAGTTTACCACATATTATACCTTTTAATTAAATCAAATGTAGCCCTGTTTTGACTAATGATTTATATGTGTACACATATCACTTAAATTATTCAATACATCCTTTGTACTGAAGTATTCAAAAGTAAAAATTACATTTTAATATAAATGATTTGCTGTGGCCAATTGTTTTCATTGCATTTACAGACCCGTGTGACTCTCTGATACCACCCAATGAATGCATTGACTTGCTTGTAGAACCACGCTACACAAAACAGATGGCAACACCTATAAAAACTATTTAAAAGAAAAGGGGCTACTGTATCGACCTATATAAAGTATATAAATATAGTTTTTTATATATAAAAAAATATAGAAGACTATATAGACCAAAAAGATCCTGCATTTTAGCCATGCCTCATTTCGCTCTATTTGCTCTTTCCAGCGCTGTTTTTGCAGGGGGCTGATTCTGTGAGCTGCAGCTGACCACGCCCACCTGCAGGAGAGGGGAGCATGCTTTGAGATCAGCTGCTGGGCTGTCAGAAGAGGGGGAGCAAAAGAGATCTCCGTCCTCCGTGTTTTATTCTTATAGAAGTAAGAAGAGAAGTAATGGGGCAGAAACCCTCCTTTTTACGCAGCGGTCCAGACATAGACATCAAACGGCGACACATATTCAGTTGCCAGTTACTTTGGCATTAGGGCAGGGATATCTAGATACTTTCCAAGGTTTGACATCATGAATTGTGCTACTTTTAAAGCAAGCAACGATGTTTTCAAATCTGTAATCAAAAAGCTCCTCAAAATCACTATCGAAGCAGTTCCTGCCGTTGCTACGTTAGTTCAAACGGTAACAACGGACTACTTTTCTTAGCGGATGCATGTCAATTTAAATAAATGCAAACAACTATTTTTTAAATCAATAAAATCATTTTCTAAATCCATAAAAGCATTTCAATTAATATTGGGAGTCATGTCGTTACTTTGTTGAGAATGTGGCCATGTGTAATAAGCGGGATAATGTGCACATTGCATAATGTGCCTTCAAGCCGATCTAGATCCTTCAGCAAAAAAAAAAAAAACCGTCTCATTTGTCCCCTGCAATTATTATTATCCTTCAATCGAGTTCGCTATTCAACTAGCAAACGTTATCTTAAACAAACGTAACATGCAACGTTAGCCTAATCTAAAATGTTCTACTGCGGCGTACCTTTCATGTGGCTCGTCAGCGCAGACTCTCCCATCGTTATGTTGCAAACTTTGCAGGAGGCTACTCGTGGGCTTGACCCTCGTCTTAGCCATGGCTTGTATTTGTCTTCTGCTAGCCAACGCTCGTTGAAACTGCAACCTCCTGGCACACAGTCATCTATCACTCTCATCAGAATGCCCAGGTCACACGTAACACAAACACTTGCAGGTCGCGCGCATATCGCGGGAAGGTGCAGCGGAGCTGTTTTATGTAGAAGCGAAGCAATTCTTTTCTTTTAATCTAAAAAGCGAACTATTCAGTCAGACAGCAATTTATTGTAAAAGTAAAGCATTTACATTTTCAAGCACTTTATCTCAATTTCAAGCACTTTCCTAACCTTGAAAACACCACGTCAAATTTCAAGAATTTTCAAGGATTTCAAGCATCCGTACGAACCCTGTTACTCCCACCTCTGGTGTACTGGAGACAGAGGGAGGCATCCTGTCACTGCGAGTCTCAGTATGCTCCGTTCGTCTTGTTTTAGTTATTGTTGGTCTAATTATCGTCTAAACTTTGTTGTCTCTGTATGAAACGTCATTTTGAGAGACCATGCTTTTGATCCTGTGGATTACATTTGCCTTCTGCAGACCATGTCTGGCCATTCAACTTTCCAAGACACACCTGAGTGACAGCACAAACAGGTATGGCAAGGAGCCCCGGCCTCTACGCTGCTACAGCCGCGAGGCTATGCTAGAGCTACAATGCGATCGGCTTCCTACGAATACACCAAGCCACCTGTGCTCTTCGACATTGGATGAAATCCCTCGGGAGCCGCTAGAAACACCAGGAAAAAGAGACGAGGAAGGAGGGGAGGCGTTCAGAATTCAGCCGGCCACCACTTCTGTGGGACCCGTTTTCAGTGAAAAGAAAATGTATGATTTTTTTTTTTAAATGTTGAAGTGAAATGCATCGATCTGGTGCACCTTGAGCACAAAATGAATTTATGGATACATCTCTCAACACTCTATGAAAGGGAGCTGTATACTTTTGAATAATCCAAACATCTTTAGAATATGATCACAACCAATAACAAATCATTTAAACTTGTGTATTCTTATCTTACCTAGGTAGCATTCTTTCTTTTTTATTTATGCATTACTAATCACTCCCCTTTTAAACTGTCCTATAGTTCTCTCTCTCACTCTCTCACACTCCCTCTCTCACACTCTCCCTCTCTCTCACACTCTCTCACTCTCTCTGACTCTACTGAGCTGCTGTCTATAGTGTTTTCACTTTAGCCGCGTTCACACTGCGGTACTTTTCCCACAAAGGTTCATGCGAACTTAGTTCATGATCGCGTTCACACCAAAAAGAGCCGGTACTAAAAGTAGTTAATGCGAACCTTTTTACCCCCTCGAAAGTCCCTGCTAGAGAGCAGGGACTTTCGAGCGGCTCTTTTTTGAGAAAAGAGCTATATTCCTGATTGGCTGGGCGGATTGCAAACCACGCCCCGTAACACTCCCAAAAAGTGTTGTGAAGCCGCCATTTTATTATCCTCGCATTAGCATTATTAGCATTAGCCCAGCGCATAAACGCAGAGAGACTAACTTATGGCAACACAAAATAAAACATGGGAGCGGTGGAGATGAGGAGGTGTCGGCGTTCTGGCGATTTACTCGGAAGGCTTCAGTAGAAGCTGCTGGGAGTCCCAGCAGCTTCTACTGAAGCCTTCCCCAACTCCGGGGACTTCCGGCCGGGGACTCCGGGTGGCAGTATACGCCGTGAAGTGGTTTGCGGCCTGCCAGTAAACCCAAAGCAGAAGAAGAAGAAGTGACGTCAGCGGCTTCATTTGCCTAATCCTCCATCAGGGACTTTTTCTGGTGTGAACGCGATCTGTACTTAGTTCATGCGAACTAAAGAGTTCGCATGAACTAAGTTCGCATGAACCTTTGTGGGAAAAGTACCGCAGTGTGAACGCGGCTTTTGACCATCTAGTCAGTGTTGGTGATTTTAACATCCATGTTGACAACCCCCAGGACAGAGGGGCTGTCTTGATAACTATGGACTGACTCAGCATGTGACGGAGCCCACTCACAATAAGGGGCACACTGGACTTAAGGATCTCAAGGGGTCTGAATATCTCTGAGGTTGTGGTGACTGATGTTGCGCTCTCTGATCATTCCTTTGAGAGCTCTATTTCTGTTCACACAAATGTTCAAAAAGAGGTAACCACAAAGCGATATTTAACTGAAAATAATAGGCCAAAAACAAAAACAACGCACGTGCCTTGTTCGCTACCGTCGACAGACTAACTAACCTCAGTAGCCTCTGAGCTTCTATCCACCAGGGCCTGCAATGACTTTGCCTTCTTCACTGACAACATTCAGAACATCAGACAAGCAGTCAGCGCCTCTGCATCAGGAACAGCAAATGTGTTGTCTCTGTGTCCACCTAACATCAATTCAGACACCATGACACAGTTCCATCAGATTAATGATAAAAACCTAGAGGACATTATACAACTTCTGAAGTCCTCCTCCTGCTGCCTTGATATTATTCCAACAGGATTTTTCCAAGATGTTTTTCCTTGCATGGCCTCAGATCTACTTCACATAGTAAACAAATCTCTTCACTCAGGTATTTTTCCACAGGCTCTGAAAACTGCAGTCATTAAACGGCTCTTAAAAAAGAATAATCTTGATGCTTCAGTAATGAACAATTACAGGCCCATATCAAACCTGCCATTTCTAGGTAAAATCATTGAAAAAGTTGTTTTTCAACAGTTGAGTAACTTCGTGCATTTAAATAGCTGTTTCGATGTGTTCCAGTCAGGCTTTCGTCCAAACCACAGCACTGAGACTGCTCTTGTAAAGGTCTTTAATGACATCCACTTATGGCGCATTTCCACTGCAGGGCCTCGTACGGCTTAGTACGGTATAGCTAGGCCTTGGTAGGCCAGGCTCACTTGATCCTGCGTTTCCAATACAGTTTAGAAACTGGGGCAGTAACTATAGTAACGCAGTGTAGGCGGAGTCGTGACGTCATCTTCAATGTGAACCACAAAACCAACATCAGCCGTTAGCT
This sequence comes from Pseudochaenichthys georgianus, assembly GCF_902827115.2. Taxonomy (NCBI): domain Eukaryota; kingdom Metazoa; phylum Chordata; class Actinopteri; order Perciformes; family Channichthyidae; genus Pseudochaenichthys; species Pseudochaenichthys georgianus. The sequence continues at coordinate 1,813,900 of NC_047512.1, read as the reverse complement.
GTTAGCCCTCAGAGCTCACAGCTCCTCATATCTGTTCAGAAACTAGACACAAGTGAAACAAGTACAAACCACAGACTGCCTGTGTCATGGTGAATACAGTCGCTGGTTTATTTCTGTCTGTAGGCCGTTGTTGTGAGTGTGGACGGTCGGAGCATATACTGCGTTAGCTTAGCCGATCTCCATTAAAAAAACACGCATTTTAAAAGGTTTCTCGTCTGCCGTCTGTCTGCAGACTTGTCAAAGCATTAATTCATGGTTTTTACTAACCGGTATCAGCATGTTGTTACTTCGGCAAAACTGCTCCACCTGTTAGAAATCTGCTCAAAGATTGTTGGTCACCCTGCCAGAGACTTTCTGACTCACAGACCATAATAACCTGAGAGGCTGTCCACCAGCATCACCTGGGACCCAAAGCATGCTCCAACAGAGAATCTGAACTGCTACCATCCAATGGAGATTCACTGAAGTCAGCCTGAAGCATCCTTTGTGCTCCAGTCAGTCCTCTCAGGGAACACAGAGCTACAGATCAGATGCAGGCTGAAGGCTCTTTGAGCAGCTCTCACTGGTCCTGCTGTTATGTTACATGTTAGTTGTTTGTTTCTCATGTATTGTGTTTGTCTTATGTGTCTATGTTGATGTTACACATGGAGCTGCTGTGATGCAAGTCACATTTCAGACTTGATCTGACAACTAAAGAATCGTAGACAACAACGTTCTAACCTCCATCTAACCATATTGTGCATTCATATTGTATATTTCAAACGGGTTGTGATCTTTCATTTGGGGATAACAGTGTTAGGCATTCGTGAGGTGCAACAACGTGAACGTGAACCTTTCTGTTGGCTGCTTGTTAGCAGTAGTGTTAATTTCGTCAGCTATTTTTTTATTTAGTTTTAGTCTTAGTCCTGTGTTAAATTTCCTTTTTAGTTTTAGTCATATTTAGTCACCTTCATCCTGTTTTTATTTAGTCAAGTTTTAGTCGACTAAAAGTCTGAGCATTTTAGTCTTATTTTAGTCAAAGAAAACAAATTATTTGTGTCTACTTTTTGTCAATGAAAACTGTTGAGTCTTTTTTAGTCATCAGATTATATAGAACATTTCAGTCAAACTAGTCTAGCCAAAACCAATAATTTGTCATTTTAGTATATAAATAAATAAGATTATCTTGTCCTTATTTGATGAAAAACACAGGTTGAATGATTAAGCAGCTTTGCAGAGAGTGTCTGGTCAGGTTTGTGGTGTTTTACCAGCTGTGTTATGGCCACATTGCTTTTTTTCTCCGCCTCATTGTAGCGAAAATGTGCCCAAATATCACATCGTTTCTTTCTCCCAAGCAGTGGTGGCTTTAGACTTTTTCGTTGTCAGTCATTTTGACGGACAGGATCGTAACATTTCCGTCATAATCCATTATTACCCGTCGAGTGCACAATGTATCACTCACTCGCGCTGACGGGGGGGTATTCGGTTAACGCGACCACTGCTCCTAAACCCTGTTGTTGCCATTTTATTTTCTGTTAAATAAGGTTAGTAAGACCATGAGTTAGACCCGAGTCTTCCTAACAGTTCATATTGTGCCGCTGCCCGGTGTAATTCAAATGTACCGCCGCGCGCAGCACAGAAACAGCTGCTGCTCTGCCGCAGCACCGGAAATGGAACTGCTGGGAGAAAAACTGACTATCAGAGATGTAACGTTATCTTTGATAATATTTCGTCTCCTCATTTTTCGTCACCGAAAGTAAAGAGAGATTTTGTCATAGTTTTTATTTAGTAAACTACATTTTCGTCTCGTCACTTTTCGTCAACGATATTGCATAATGATTTCGTTACAGTTATTGTTTACTGCCGTTGGTGCCGTCTCGTCATCGTCGTTGGCGAACATATTTCGTCATAGTTTTAGTCAACGAAATTAACACTAGTTAGCAGACCCTTCACGCAATAGCAGATCGAACAGGTTCAGCAAGCGAGGGATCATTGTCCACGAGTAAATTGATTGCAGATGGCTTCGTGCTCGCGGACGGATACAAAAATAATAATGAATGTTTATGTTTATTAAGGATCCCCATTAGCTTTTGCTCTCGACAAAAGCTACTCTTCCTGGGGTCCGACACTTAAAATAATACAACAATAATACACTGAATGGGTCGGGAAATATACTTTGGTGGCCGTTAAACCTGGGCGGCACAAGTAAAGTCTATGTGAGGAAAACCCTGGACTTGAATTTTGAATTGAGCCGTCCCTTATAGATACTGTGGAAGCTATTCAGTATTTTTTACATTTATTTAAATGTATTTATTTGTTATTTTGTAGAATTAATTTACAGCCATATTATTTGAGTTAAGTTGTGTTCCAGCTAAAATGCTTTTATTTTGAAGGTGATGGGTCAATTTGGGCACACAGCTGGGTTCATTTAAAGAGCCTGTGACACGGTTTTCCCCCATCATCCAAACCCATCAATTTGAGTACATATTGTCCCCTTGAAAACCGTTACTGAACTGATTTTGGATATTTGTACTTTGATAACCATTAATCCTTCAATGTTGACAATTTTCTGGATCTTCTCGCGGATTCTTCAAGTCCCGCCAAATGATGTGTGACGTCATTGCGGGCACAGCGCTCCAGCTGCACGGTCCAGGATCCCAGCATCTGCATGTAAACCTTTATATATATATACAGTCAGATGTAAACGCACGACGGCGCACACAGCAGCAAGCTCAGACAGCGATGACAGGTTAATGTTGAACGTGTCTGAGAGCTCATATGAGGCTGAAGGATCGGTTTATGTTGTATCTTCTAAGTTTAGGAATGAGGTGCGTCAATATGGGCGATCATACGGTCATGTAGCCAGTGGTGGACTGGGACTAAAAATCATCCCGGGACTCTCGACCGGCCCACTTCGGTACCGCTAGTAAGCTGTCAACGGGGGGAGTGGGATGTAAAATACAAATATAATGTATAATGTCTGTGTCTTTGACATTAGCGCTGCTCGCCACCTGTGCCCTGTACTACGAAGCCAGTTCAACAGACCCTGGATATGTTTGAGTAACAAACAAACTAACAACAAACTAACAAACGAGATCTCGCTAAGCGGTCCTACGACGCTGGTTATCAACTCGGTAAATCAAGCCAGGGTTTCTCTCTCCAGCTGAGAGCGCGTTCACGTCTAAGGCACGAGTGGATCTGACTTTAATTACATTTGTCTCGAGTGTTTCGTCAACATAATGTGTTAAATAATACTTCTGCATCCAGTCTGTGACACTGTGAGTGTTGCACGGCCAGATACGGCTCAGCGGACTCAGATCAGGACATATATGATATATTATGATATTATATGATCGATGATCTGATTGATGATGTAATATGAATGATAAGTGCGACACGTCGGCGTCTTCTCTGCATGGCAGTTTAAACTGTATTTCCTTTATCCTGTAATATGACTTGAGAGATTTAAACTCCGCACACTGAGTTCATCTCTTTTCTATAGATGCCGGAGGCGGGCAGCGTCAGGTAAAATAAGTTATGTAGCCTTCTCAAACCTGAGCCTCACGCGCCGCCTATGGGGGATGTGCTAGTTACTTATCCGACCGGCCCACTTCGGTACCGGCCCATCGGGATTCGTCCCGATGGCCAGTCCGCCACTGCACCCAGCCCACGTAAACTGTCAACGGGGGGAGCCTCGCTGCGGGGAAACGGTGGACCTAGTGTCCCAATCAGAGTGGGAATAATAATAATAATCCGTGCATTTTATCCATTAATTTCCCCAACATTGTGGTAAAAAACCACACGTTTAATCCATGTTGGTGTACTACAACTACAAAAAGCATCGGTTTGTTTTCTCATCAGGAAATGCAGACCGGCTCAAACAAACGATTTTTAATCATCATCCTCACTCATCATTTAATGTATCATATGTTCGCCGAATTGACATGAAAGCACTAATAAATGTAGTTTCATCCACTTGAGTTTACAACCACAAAAATAATCGATTTGTTTTTATATCACATCCGACGGGAGGAAATTCAGCAGCTCTCACTCCCGATTTTTAATCCTGATGTAATCATCATCTTCACCACGATCATTTATGTTTATGTCGCCGAATTGACATGAAAGCACTGACAAATATGAATATACTGTAGTCAGCTTCATTAAAACGTTATTAACGTGCCTAAACTCAGTAATTCACCATTTCTACGCATGACACAACACACTTTGTCCGTGTTTGGCTCTCGAAGCTTTCCCGCATTGACGTCACTTCCGGCTCCCCCCAAAACTTCAAAATGAGTGAAGGAATTTCCCCGCGATGTTCGAAATTATTGATATTTAACGAAACGGTATCGCTTTTTCTTTTTTAAACTGACGGTTCGAGATTACTAGTAGCCCAATATTTCATTGCACAACAGTTGTTGGGATGGTGTCACAGGCTCTTTAAGTCAATCAGGGCACAGCAGCAGTCAGTGGGCACCGGGAAGGTCTATGGTTTTTTACCAGTATCAGGGCTGAGTTCAGCAAACATTTCAACACCTTTTGCTGTATTGATCTTGCCAAGGTGAAGCTAATAAATACCACAAAAACGTCGATGCCTTGTCTGGACAATGGACTCATTACCAACTCATGATGTGCGTAAGATCCACTATACCTGGTGCCTCAGTGGCCTTTTGAAGTTTTATTGTTGTTGACAAATAGCCACTACAGATACTATGTCTTTACGTATTAGTGATGGGAATCCCGGCTCTTTTTAGTGAGTCGGATCATTTGGCTCGGCTCACTAAGAAGAGCCGGCTCTTTCGGCTCCCAAGCGGCTCTTCGTGTTACCACAGTTTACCAGAGCCTCAGTTTCGCCGCTGCGAGGCTCCGGCGCTCGCAGTTCACGCGCGTGCTCCACTAGCACAGGAACACGCTTTGCTGGCGGTGAAAAGAATCCCACCAGACTCCTTCGCCCCTCCAGCAGAGGGATGTCCTTCTCCTGTTTCCTCATTTCAAGCGATAAAAACTCTTCTGGACGCCCTCGGCTCGAGTCCAGGGCGTTCCGAGCTGAATAAGGGCGTCAAATGACGGCAAGACGCCCGCCTGGCGGAAACGCTGGAATTAGGAATATATTGTGATGAAGTGCACACTGACCTGAGCTCCAGGGGTCTCCTTGTTCTCCTCCATGCTGCTCTCAGTGCTCCTTCTCCGGCTGGGGCTCTGAAATAATCAACACAACTACAGCTGACGCAAAACAAGACAACTCAATACAACCGACAGACACAACCAAACTAATCCACAGCTACTTCGTAGGTTCTACTGTGGGATAAATAATGTTAGAGAAATTAATTATTACGGTAACACACACACACACACCCACCCACACCCGCGGAACACTGGGTCCTGATGAAGACCACAGAGCTGCTTCAGGTCCTCTCTGGGAACACTGGGTCCTGATGAAGACCACAGAGCTGCTTCAGGTCCTCTCTGGGAACACTGGGTCCTGATGAAGACCACAGAGCTGCTTCAGGTCCTCTCTGGGGACACTGGGTCCTGATGAAGACCACAGAGCTGCTTCAGGTCCTCTCTGGGGACACTGGGTCCTGATGAAGACCACAGAGCTGCTTCAGGTCCTCTCTGGGAACACTGGGTCCTGATGAAGACCACAGAGCTGCTGCAGGTCCTCTCTGGGGACACTGGGTCCTGATGAAGACCACAGAGCTGCTTCAGGTCCTCTCTGGGGACACTGGGTCCTGATGAAGACCACAGAGCTGCTTCAGGTCCTCTCTGGGGACACTGGGTCCTGATGAAGACCACAGAGCTGCTGCAGGTCCTCTCTGGGGACACTGGGTCCTGATGAAGACCACAGAGCTGCTTCAGGTCCTCTCTGGGGACACTGGGTCCTGATGAAGACCACAGAGCTGCTTCAGGTCCTCTCTGGGGACACTGGGTCCTGATGAAGACCACAGAGCTGCTTCAGGTGGAAAACTGTCAGGAGTGAAGAGGAGGAATTCAAAGAGTTTATTCAATGATATGTTCTATTTCTAGATGCTTATATGCAGTGTTTTATCACACCATGTGCAGTGCCTTGTCTCATCTCTGCTGCTGTGACGTAAACATGTTCCAAATTGATCCATTTAGTCAATGTGATGTTAAGCAGAGGAGAACATGATAGAAAGGTCAGATAGTTATTAACATTACATGCAAATGACTTTAACCATTACGATATCAAGTTTTCTGTGTAAATTATTATTAATACAATACAAATATTTAGATATAATTCATCATAATCTGTGTAGCAACTCACATTCTAACTTACAGCTCACAGTTTGTTCACTTTTATTTCATTAAAATGACTTTATTCACATAGAAAGTGACTTTAACGGTTGTTTGAACCACGGTTATAACGCTATCTGTGTCATTAACTATCACTAAGTTAACACAGAAAGCAAACATTAGCCAGTAAGACTGTTTAATGTACTCCATGTACACAGTATTTCCTGTATATTGTGTATTCTTTAGATACTCTAGTGATATGTGTCCCGTGTGTAAACTTGCTGCTAATGCTTCATTTTCATTATATCTTATTGTATCTTTTAAATATGCTTAACTTGTGTAATGCCTGAAAACACTTCTGCTGTGACACAATCATTTCTCAGTTTAAGGTAAATAATTATTTAAATAAAGTATATCTATTTATCTAATGAGCTGAACCGTCGCTTAGCTTAGCGCTAGCTGCTAACTGAAGAACCCCATTCATTTCAATGGGAAAATGCTGCGTCACAGAATTGCGATGCTAACAAGCATATATTTAAAACTATATCTATGGTAAAGAGCACCATCACAACAACTCAAACTGTCTTAAAGACAACTGGTGTAATAAATAACTCAAATAAAGTCAGCTTAGCATTACAAATCAACTGTTCCTCACCCAGAGCCGAACTGTAATAATAACTGTAGCTGTTAGCTGTTAGACTTTTAGACTTTAGCTGTTAGCTTTTAGACTGTAGCTTTTAGACTGTAGCTATTAGCCTTTATTTAAAGATAATTTGAGACTATTTTTGGCGCACATTTTAAAAAAAATGTGTGAGTTTCTTTCTTCCAATATTACAGCTGCGTTAAATAAGATAACTTCTAATTCGTGATTAACTGTAAACTAAGCTAACAGGTGTAAATACACTTAATGAAACCTCTGTGTGTGTTTAATCCACTCACCTCTTCTTCTTCTTTTTCTTCTTCTCTCGGTTTTTCTTCTTCTTCTTCTTCCGTGTGTATTGGCGGTTGGCAAACCAACTTGTAGGTGCATTACCGCCACCAACTGGACTGGAGTGTGGACAAGAGACTAAGCAGAAAACAATAAACAAAGAACCAAAACTCTAGATTATTTTAAATGTATCAATTTCTCTTAGAAACGTAATAATCTCACAATATATATTGCCTGATGTTTTCCCTAACAGCCCTGATAGCGACAAGTCATGGCATTTTGCTTTCTTCAGTGTCTGGAAAAGCACATTTCTCTGAGTACTATATTTCCTGCAAAGCAGTAAAACATGCTCAACAGTTCCTGGCTGGCTGCAGTGTATACACTTTCCGGTTGGATGCTTTCCTATTATACTTAATGTATGATTGAGACCTGTATGACCTATTCTCATCCGAGAAATGACATTGTCCTCCCTTCTTTTAAACCCCACCTTCCTTCCATCCCCCACATACCTTTGCATTTTATAAAGATGTCTTCCTGTATCACTAAGGTGAGTGTGGTGCGGGTAGATCGCGGACCGTTAAAAAAGAAGTAACAAAAGAAAGAAAAAGAAAAATAATGTTTGAAAAATACGTTTTTAGATGTAAACCTATCATCCACCACCCCGTTAGCAGGTGCCACTTGATTGACGTATATTTGAGACGCCTCAATAATATAATACATACAAAATAAGAGAAGTGAGAAGGGCCCTGTGACTGGACGAGAGGTGGCAGATGGAAGTGACGAGGCAGGAAGCGAGTCAGGAGACATGAGAGGCTTCTCAATACTCAAATTTCCCCTCCTCGACTCCTCGACTCCTCGGTCCTCCGGTAGTGACCCGGAAATGAATTTCAGCACGCCATTTTGAAGGACGTCTCATTTCTCTAAATGCACACCGAGGACCGAGGATCGAGCGTCGAGGAGGCTCTCTGGAGGAGCTATAACCGAGGATACACTGATGGTTCCTCCACGGCTCCTCCGCGGATGCATTTCCGGGAACGGTGGAAGCGTGACGCACGGCCGGACTTATCTCAGCCAATGACAGCTCTCCATGCATCCCCTGGATATTATTTTAGAAACTGCTCTCATCGCAACGCGATGTTTACAGTGAGCACAGCTGTGAGGTGCAGAAAGCAGAGCAGTGTGTAAAATATACATCACTCAGTAGAACAGACCTACTCTCTTTATTTGCTTTAGTTTAGTAGATATCTACAAAGAGTCGATATTTTTCTAAGACCATTTAGTGCTTCACAATAAAATACACAACGGCTGTAGCCTGATTATGCTTTAGGAGCTGTAGGTGTGTGTGTGGTACAGTGTGTAGGTGTGTGTGTGGTAGGTTACAGTGTGTAGGTGTGTGTGTGGTACAGTGTCGGTGTGTGTTGTACAGTGTGTAGGTGTGTGTGTTGTACAGTGCGCAGATGCGGCGGACAGACAGGTCTCAGTTGGTTTGGTGTCCTCTGCTTACTTTTAATACTTGCAAATACAATTTATGGCCTGTAATTTCAATTCCCAATTTCAGCGACCAGAGAGAGTGGGGGGGATATATCCAGTCTCTGATTGTGTTACGTTATTATGAGAGTGCTCTCACACTTTAAATTGCATATATTTATATATATGTGTGTGTGTGTGTGTGTGTGTGTGTGTGTGTGTGTGTGTGTGTGTGTGTGTGTGTGTGTGTGTGTGTGTGTGTGTGTGTGTGTGTGTGTGTGTGTGTGTGTCCGCATCTGTAGCCTGTTATTGTCTCATTATACCACTCTCAATGAATTCAAAGTAAATATGTGGGGGAACAATGTTCAGCTGATCTAACAGAGATTATAAAATATGACAAAACACTCGACAGCTGATGCAGCTGTTGCCACGTAATAATGAACGGACGTCGCTTTAATATGACCGCTCAGAGGAGAGGAGTTCTCATTTCTTTAAACGTCTGCTGCTTCCCCTCCTCTCTCCTCGGTTCCCCTCCTCGGTCCTCCGCTCGCATCTCCTGTGGGCGGGTCTAAGTATCGAGGAGGGGAGTCGAGGAGGGGAAATTTGAGTATTGAGAAGCCTCTATGGGCCTTTTCTCATTTAATCAAATCCCCCTCCTCGACTCCTCGACTCCTCGGTCCTCCGGTAGTGACCCGGAAATGAATTTTAGCGCGCCATCTTGAAGGACATCTCATTTCTCTAAATGCACTTCGAGGATCGAGCATCGAGGTCGAGGAGGCTCTCTGGAGGAGCTATATCCGAGGATACACTGATGGGTCCTCCACGGTCCTCCACGGCTCCTTCGTGATGCATTTCCGGGAACAGAGATGTTTCAGAAGAGGCTTCTCAATTCTTAAATTTCCCCTCCTCGAGACTTAGTTCCGCCCACAGGAGATGCGAGTGAAGGACCGAGGAGGGGAACCGAGGAGAGAGGAGGGGAAGCAGCAGACGTTTAAAGAAATGAGAACTCCTCTCCTCTGAGCGGTCATATTAAAGCGACGTCCGTTCATTATTACGTGGCAACAGCTGCATCAGCTGTCGAGTGTTTTGTCATATTTTATAATCTCTGCTGGATCAGCTGAACATTGTTCCCCCACATATTTACTTTGAATTCATTGAGAGTGCGGTATAATGAGACAATAACAGGCTACAGATGCGGACACACACACACACATATATTTATATAAATATATGCAATTTAAAGTATGAGAGCTCTCTCATAATAACGTAACACAATCAGAGACTGGCAGTGTTGGGAAAGTTCACTTTCTACATGAACTAGTTCAGTTCACAGTTCACACATTTTAAAATGAACTAGTTCAGTTCATAGTTCATAATTCAAAATGTTGAACTAAAGTTCATGGTTTCAAAAATGAACTAATTTATAGTTCATAGTTATTTTTTCAATACGTTGCTGCGAGCTATTATTTGTCTCCTGTACGATGTTAATGGGCCATTTCAATTTTTACAATATCCTCAGAGGGCCGTACAAGTTATTGACCTCTGCTTAAAAAAACTAAAATCACAGCCCATTTATTTCATTCTGTGCAAAGAAAAAGCAACCTCTTAATCCAGATATCTCACCATGACTCGCGTATGCATGCACATGCACGGTGTGGTGTGACCACCAAAACAGAAAGATATGGACACAAGATGTGTGCAAATGTATTTAGTTTCCTATCCATGTGAACATGATTTAAGTGGGGGGGGGGACCTAACCTCCTCTAGGGGGGTTTGCTCCCCCGGGAATATTTTTTTTAAATGTTGAAGTTAAAAGCATCAATCTGGTGCACTTTGAAAGCAACATTAGGAGATCTATGGACACATCTCTCAACACCCAAACACAACTGTAAGCAGATTTTCTTTTAATTTATGGATATTTGACAAATCACTACCCTTTCAAACTGTATTCTTCTTTATTAATAACTGTCATATAGTATTTTATACCTGTTTACTTTATTCTCTTATTTTTTTTATAACTATAATGATCATATAAAGATGTGCCTTTACCTCACTGGTTGTAGACAAAGCTTCTTATATTCGTTAGCATAGCTAGCTAACCAGATGCTAATGATAACAACAAAGTTATTGACTGAATGACAGATGAGCAGATCGCCACTGGGCTTTCAACTAAAGACACAGACACGCAGAAACTGCGGCATGTGTATGGACTTTCTGCCATTTCTGAAGTGCTGGAGTGACGTTCTGGTGCTCTCCGTCAGAACTGCACCCCTGTCAGTCGAGACATATACCACGTGATGACACGTTAGGCTCGTGTTGTGTTCAAGGACCCTGATCTTGGCCAGGAAAAACAGGTACTTGCTTGTTTAATTTTTTTGCGGTCTAGATTTCTTTCATTTTTTTATTTTTTGCGTGTGTTTATAAATTACCTCGAGGGCCGTACCAAATTGTCTCGCGGGCCGTATACGGCCCGGAGGCCGGAGGTTCCCCACCCCTGCCGTAGAGTCTCACTATGAGCGAGTGCTGCTGCAGCTGCTCTCGGCTTCGTCCATACTAATTCATTCATTCATTCAATGCTCGCCGGTTCCGCGGTTCCACATTGTTTGTTGTGAGGAGTCTGATATATTTAGTATATTTATATTTTAGTGCGACAGCCAGGGGGGACAGGCGCGTACGCGTCACAGGCAGCTTGCTGTTGCCAAATTGGGTGGTTTTCCGCATTATTTTGAAGCCTGTTTACGGTGTGTTTTAACTGGGTTTTCGGCTGAAAGGCATATGAAATCTGGCACACTTTTGAACGCCGTTATAATACAGTGCTGAGAATGAACGCACTTTTGAACGCCGTTATACAGCGCTGAAAATGAACGCGTTCTCAATTACGTTCATCTAGCGGAAATACAGTACGTTCAGTTCACGTTCGCCCAAAATATGAACGCGTTCATGAACGATCGTTCATTGAACGCGTTCAGGTACATCACTGGAGACTGGATATATCCCCCCCCTCTCTCTCTGGTCGCTGAAATGGGGAATTGAAATTACAGGCCAAAAGTTGTATTTACAAGTATTAAAATAAAGTAGTTATGCAGATGTGACCGGACGTCACGTCTCCTCCCTCTGTGACGCTGCTTGGCACCATGCCAAATCCAAGATCTCTGGAGCTCTGTGGTACACCAGGTCGTGAAGGCGCCATCTGGTGAAGGAACAGTCTATACGGTGGCCCCAGTGAATGACCTACAACGAGTCCGAAATGTCCACCGGGACATGTTGAAGGCTGTGGTTCGTCCTGAGGCCACCGCTTTTCCGCCCAGGCCTCCACCTCCACCCGTGTCGACTGTCTTAACAGATCACTCCTCTGCCGATAGCGACCTTTGGCTGTTGGTTCCGGAGACTCACTCTTCACCACCTGCAGTAGCTCCAGGTGCTTCTTGTCCCTCTGTTGCAACCCCTTTGCAGGCCAGGCCTGTTCAGGAAGTGCCTCACCGTGCAGGTTGCCTCCTCCCAGGTCTTTCAGTGTCCTCAACCGATCAGCCCAGTACTAACCATCAGGCTGTGCGTCGAACTGTTCGCCCTACGGCTGGCCACCACTCAAATGTCCACCATCTTCCTCGGTCTACAGGCCCTCAGGACAACGTAGCAAGTCCACTTCGGGCCTGTTATGTATGTGTCACATCAGTTGTGACTGTGCCTTTAAGATGGCACCGGGAGTTTTGGGATGTGTGAACCGGATACAGTTGTGTTGTTGTGGTGTTGTCATGGAAGCGTATGCAACAACGTGTTCAATAAACGGTCAACCTAAATGTCGTAGTCCATAGTCTTACATATACAACATTGGCGACGAGGATTATGGATTCTCTACTATCACCTCTCTCCCCGTTCCTCGCACTGCCGGGCGAACCGCCGATTCCGTGGGTTCGCTGGCTTGATTCCTTCGAAACGTTCATAGTAGCCGCGGGGCTAGCTGAAGCTAACGACGACAGGAAGAAAGCCCTGCTGATACACTCACTGGGCAGCGAGGGACAGCGGATTTTTCGGACTCTCGGACTCGCTCCGAAATATGCGGACTGTGTTACACTGCTCACTGGACACTTTGCTGCCCCACAAAATGTTATGCTCCGGCGGATTGTTTTTCGGCAACGCCAGCAACAGGCGGGTGAGTCCGTCCACCATTACGTGGCTGATCTGAGGGGACTAGCCAGCCTCTGTAAATTCGGGGCGCTGGAGGATGAACTAATACGGGATCAGCTGGCTGAGCACACTAACAGCCCGACTCTCAGAGAAAAGCTGCTAATGATGACAGACAAGCTCACTTTAACAAGAGCAGTGGAGGTAGCTTTCCAGCTTGAGTCAGCAGCAGCCTTAGCATCCCAGCTAGCTCCCTCCTCCGGTTCTTTTCCCCACAGACCCATGCTACTAACTCAAACGGTGGTGCTACCCATGGAGCCTCACGGGGAGGTTTTCCCTGAGGACAACTTTGATGTGAACTTTGCAGCACGCCAGGGTACGGCAGCACGCCGGCCCTGTGATAATTGTGGCTCATCATCGCACCAGAGTCGAGCTCCGAACTGCCTGCCAAGGGACAGAGGTGTCAACGCTGTGGCAGACAGAACCATTTTGCACGGGTCTGTCGCTCTGTTCCTGCAGCCGACGGCCCACCTCCACGTACGCCTGGGCCACACGCACCGACGACCATCCACTCCGTGGGCGCCATCTCCCGACGGCTAAAGTGCTGCACGGTGGAGCTGGATGGGGTCTGCCTCCCGCTGCTGCTGGATACGGGGGCCTCCAAGTCCCTCCTGAATGTTTCCACGGTCCGGCGTCTCTTTCCGCTCCGAACAATCACCGCCGACGCCGAGGATTTGTACGGGTATGGACACTCTAAAATTGGAATGGCGGGCACAATCACCTTGGCTGTGCGTTACGGGACTAAGGCTCTCCCCGCATTCACCTTTCAAGTGTCTCACCAGGGGGCCAACCTCATGGGTTTTGATTTGTTTTGTGAGTTGGGTTTCACCCTTGTGGACAATTCTGGGGCCGCTATCTTGTCTGTTGGCTCGCCGTGGCATCAGTGCTGGCCTGCCCTGTTCAGTGGTTTGGGCTGCCTCACCGCCTTTGACCACCAGCCCCTCCTCAAGCCTGAGGTACACCCTGTGATTCAGCCCATACGCCGCCTGCCTCTCGCCCTGCGCGACGACGTCACCGCCGAGCTGCAAAAACTCTTGGACACGGGCATCATCGAACGCATTGATGCTTCCCCGTGGATTTCAAACCTGGTGGTGGTGAAGAAGAAGTCAGGGGGCCTGCGCCCGTGCATCGACCTCAGGCCGGTGAACAAGGCCGTGATACCCGACAGGTATCCGCTGCCCACAGTGGAGGAGCTAGCCGCACAATTCTACGGCTCTTCCATGTTCACGAAACTAGACCTTCGTCAAGGCTACCTGCAGGCTCCGTTGCACCCTGACAGCCGCAGCCTTACAGCTTTCGTGACTCATGTCGGAGTGTTTCGCTACACCCGCATGCCTTTTGGCCTCAGCTCGGCCCCCAGCTGTTTTCAAAAAATCATGTCCACCATCTTCGCCGGCATCCCGGGCGTGGTCGTCTTCCTGGACGACATAGTGGTTCATGGTGCTACACCAGCCGTTCATGACGAACGCCTGGCGAGGGTGCTGGACGTCCTCGCCAGTCACAACCTCACACTCAATGGGGAAAAGTGCACCTTCGCTGTTCCAGCCATCGAGTTTGTGGGGTTCCGCCTGACCGCCGACGGCCTCAGCCCGTTACACTCCAACGTAGAGGCGGTGCTGCGCCTGCCTGAGCCGTCCTGTCCGGCTCAGATCTCTTCGTTTCTGGGGATGACGGCCTACTACCTGCGCTTCCTTCCTCAGTACTCCTCGACCACCTCCCCACTACGTGAACTCCTGAAACAGGACGCAGTCTGGGAGTGGACCCCGGCCTGCTCTGCCGCTATTCGCCAGCTCAAGACGCAGCTCACCTCAACGCCGGTGCTCGCATTCTTTGACCTGAAGAGCCCCACGTTCGTGACCTGTGACGCGTCCAATACGGCAATAGGGGCGGTGCTGTCCCAGATCCAGGGGGGCACAGAACGCCCGGTGGCGTTCGCCTCTCGGTCCCTCAACTCGGCCGAACAGAAATACTCAGTGGGGGAGCGGGAGGCGCTGGCCTGCGTCTGGGCGTGCGAGCGGTGGCACATGTACGTGTATGGGCGGCATTTTACGTTGCGTACTGACCATCAGGCTCTTACAGCCCTGCTTGCTACATCGGGGTCGGGGCACAAACTGCTGAGGATCTACCGCTGGTCAGAGAGACTCCTGCCGTATGACTTCACCACAGTGTTTACTCCCGGCAGGGAGAATGTGGTGGCTGACCTGCTCTCCCGCGCCACCCCCACCCCAGCGCCCGGCGAGGGCCCGGACGCAACAGAGTCAGAGCTCATACTCATGCTCCACGCCCCGCTTCAGGCCGCGGTTTCCCTGGATGACCTTCGGCTCGCGTCGGAGGAGGACTCCACGCTCTCCCTGCTCCGCACTTACATCCGGGAGGGATGGCCTGCGAAGTTCCCGGAGGAGCTGGCGTCTTTTCATCGGGTCAAGGACGAGCTGACCTGCTGCAACGGTGTCTGCGTGGCTCGGGGCCTCCGCACGTTCGTTCCCATCAACCTCAGGGCCCGCGTATTGTCTATGGCGCACGAGGGCCACCTGGGTATCGTGAAGGTAAAACAGCGCTGCAGGGATTTGGTGTGGTGGCCGGGCATAGATCGAGATATAGAGACAATGGTGAAGGAGTGCACGGCCTGCCTGGTCAGTGGCAAAACTGGCCCGCCACTCCCACCGCCCCTGCAGCCCTTGCAGTGGCCACACGTGCCTTGGGAGCACATGCAGCTGGACATCTGTGGGGAGCTGCATGGCGTCCCGCACCACCAACGCTTCCTCCTGGTGGCCTACGACCTCCATTCGAAATGGCCAGAGGTGGTCGCCACAGGGTCCGTAACGGCTCGGGTGGTCACAGACTTCCTCTCTTCTCTGTTTGCTCGGTGGGACAGTCCTAACGCCATCACTACGGATAACGGCCCACAATTTGTCTCCTCTGAGTTCGCCACCTTTGTGGAAGAGAGGGGGATTAAACACATCCGTACAGCTTTCTACCACCCGCAAGCAAATGGGGGGGTGGAAAGGTTCAACCAAACCCTAAAGAACGGGATCAGAGCACACCTGGCAGATGGTCTTCCATTCTCAGCCGCGCTGCTTCGCACCTTGCTTCACTACCGGGCGACGCCGCATTCAACTACCGGCAGCTCCCCAGCCCTCTTGATGATGGGCCGTGAGCTGCAGCTCCCTTTGGATCGGCTACGGGCCCCGGCGGCCGTCACGCCAACAGCCACACCCTGCCAGAGTGCCAGGGTTGCAGAGGCTCAGCGTCGCATGAAGCAGCGGTTCGACAAGAGACGGAGGGTGAGAGCACCTTCCTTCACAGTGGGAGACTGGGTCAGGATTCACCGTCCTAACCGGGACCACAAGCTGCTATCCTTCTGGACGGCGCCGATGAAGGTCACCGCTCAACTGGGGTCAGCCACCTTTCGTTTGGCCGACGGATCACGGTGGCATGCAAGCCGGCTTCGGAAGGTGGCACCGCCCCCCATCGTGGACCCAGGGAGGACGGGGACTTTGTTTTTCCTGATGAGCAGTTGCAGGGTCCAGCCGGGTTCCCACCTGAGCCGGTTGAGCCAGTGGTTCGTTTTGAAGCTCATCCGGCCCGTGTCCGGGTCAGACCAAGATACTTGGAGGACTATATTGTGAGCTTGTGACTCTCAGGGGTAATGTTCAGAGCATAGTCTGTTGCGTGGCAGAATAATCCACATGGCTATGCTGGTGACTGGCAGTCTACCCAGTTCATCTAGAGTAGATAGCTAAAAGTTAATTGGGTTCCTTGTGGGAGGGGTAAATGTTATGTATGTGTCACATTAGGTGTGACTGTGCCTTTAAGATGGCACCGGGAGTTTTGGGATGTGTGAACCGGATACAGTTGTGTTGTTGTGGTGTTGTCATGGAAGCGTATGCAACAACGTGTTCAATAAACGGTCAACCTAAATGTCGTAGTCCATAGTCTTACATATACAACAGGGCCCCCGTGTCTAATTCCCAATCTGCCGTTTTCAGGCCTTGGTGCTAGTATTAGCCTTATCATATTCACCGTCAGGTCGACGATGCAAAAGTGGGGGGTAGATGTGACCGGACGTCACGTCTCCTCCCTCTGCGACGCTGCTTGGCACCATGCCAGCGCACCTGCTATTTAAGTGGAGACAAATCTGCTCCCTCCCCCTCCGCTTCTCCTTGAATGTGGCCGCGTGGATTGTTTGGCGTGGCAGCTCGCGCATCACACTCTCTACCAGACAGGTAAAACCTCTTGCATTTCTGTCATCTATTCATGGGCACAAGTGACACCCGGCTTGACACTACTCTGTCTTAGCGCAGCTGACGCCCGGTGCGTTTGAGGAGGATTGGCTCCGGAGGTTCCCGGTTTTGCAGTGTTGCAACTATTGGTGAGTTGCCGTTGTCAGCCGTGTTCTCACCTTCAGCTTGGTTCCTCTGGTGTACTGACTGTTATTAATAGCCGCTTTCACACCGCAGGACTTGCGGTACTTTAGTGCCGGCACTAAAGTACCACTAAAGTACCACGGCACTAAATCCGCCAGGGGGCTAGTGCCAATCGCATTCACACCGCAGTACTTTCCCTGAGGCACGATTACGCTGACGTCACTTCGTCTTCTTCTTCTCTGGGTTTACTGGCAGACCGCAAAACCACTTCACGGCGAGTACAACAAAAAAACGAGAGAAGAAGAACTACACGGGGGGGGGGGGGGGGGGGTATAAAGCCCATCCGCTGTATGAGGCATTTGTTTACTTTCCGACCTCAGACATGATGGAGTTCATAAGGGTAATTTACAAATAAAATACCCCATTATAACAATGGACTTTATCTTTATGTATTTATTATATATTACCCCCTCAGGCTGATCTTGGAAAAGGACATCAACCCTTGTTTGGTGTTTTTCCCTTATTTATCTAAAACAAATGACGTGTTAATGTGTGTAATGAAGAGTTTATCGTCGGCCACAAGAGGGCAGCGTCACTGCTGTCGCTGCCCGGATATGCCGTGCTTTGACCCGGTAGTGCTTAGCGGCCATTTTAGTTCACATGTTGTTCATTCACTCCGCCTCGAGTTGAGACGTTCATCCACTCACTCATGTAAGACTGTTTCCACTACTGTTTAGTGTGTCTTTAATATATGTAATTTAATATATGTGTATTGGTCATGACATGCATGTATGTAATACTTTGTCAGCTTATCCTGCGGCATTGCTCTGTTTCAGGGTGTCGTCATCTTTGTCAATAAAGTACCAAGACTGACATTGAGGAGTGTGTTTCTTCATGACGACACCATGGTCATTGTTGGATGCCCTATCCCCGGCTGCGAGTTCGAATCCGAAGACTTGTCTGAAGCACTCGTCATTGCTATATTGACGATTCATGGATTTAGCCACCAGCACGCAGCGCCTGTCATGGCCGCCCCAGCCCCTCACGGCCCGAGACTCGATCGGCCCAAAGTTGATGTGGGCGTGTCGATAGAGGAATGGAACGTGTTCATCCGCCGATGGGACGTATTCCGCGCCGGCTCAGGCATAGGGGATGCCCAGGCCCCCTTCCAGCTGTTTCAGTGCGCTGGACCTGTACTTGGAG
The DNA here is from genome assembly GCF_902827115.2 of Pseudochaenichthys georgianus. Classification (NCBI taxonomy): domain Eukaryota; kingdom Metazoa; phylum Chordata; class Actinopteri; order Perciformes; family Channichthyidae; genus Pseudochaenichthys; species Pseudochaenichthys georgianus. The sequence goes on along the minus strand of NC_047512.1, from coordinate 1,795,516 downwards.
ACAGCCTGTTGAAAGCTGCTCCCGACGCCGCTTCAGGACCCTTGCCAGACCTAATCACCGTCATGCGTTCCCTAGCTGTCATCCCAGTCGCTACATGCGTCCTGCGCACCGAGCTACTTCAGCTCCGCCAGGAACGCGATGAGACATTCCGTGCATTCGCTGCCAGAGTGCGGGGTAAAGCAGAGACATGTGCATATAATGCGGTATGCGAGTGTGGTAAGGACGTGGACTATACCGACCACATCATCCGTGATGTTCTGCTCAATGGCATTTATGACTCGGACATACGCCGCGAGACGCTGGGGACACCTGACGTCCTGGTTAAGCCAGTTAATGACGTAATTGCACTCGTCGAGAACAGAGAGATGGCCCGTAACGCTCTCCCGTCGTCCTCCCTATCAGCCATGTCGTCATTCCGGCGCCTGAAGACGACTCCACAGACGAGCCCCGCCCCGAGCCCTGCGGACGGGGCTAAACGTGCCTCGTGCCCGGAATGTAAGAGCGTCTTTAACGTCTTCACGGAGGGGCCTCGCGGGTGGAATCCTAAGCCTCACCAGGTGTGCATCGGCTGCTATAGGGCCCGCCGACGACAGAGGCGTCAACAGCCGTCGTCCGACAGTCAACAGGCCGCCATGGGGTCGGAGCCGGTCTCCCAGGTCTCATCGGTGCAAGCTGGGGCCCGCCCTGGCCGACGTCACAGGAGCCATCGCCGACGCCGCGCCCCGACGTCGCACGGATGTGTCAACAGACAAGCACCTATCAGACTCGAGCACCACATCTTCTCCAAGGGCGAATGGAGACGGGCCAGGCTGAGAGACCACCCCCGAGCATTAATCACCATCTCGATGGACATGCCAGTCGGGCTGAGGGATGGCACCGGCAACCGGGGCTCGGCCGACGGAGCTCGGATATCCGCCGTCGCGGACACTGGCGCGCAGTCGGACCTTTGGTCGCTGGAGGAGTTCCTGGCCTGCGGTTTCTCGCGGGACGACCTGCGACCCGTCAGCCTCAGCCTGTCAGCCGCCAACCGCTCCCCTATATCCATCGAGGGGGCGTTCTTCGCTAGGCTCTCGACAACCTGCAGTGGGGGGCGTGTCACATCCTGCCGTTCCATGGTATATGTGAGCAGCTCGGTCCGGGCCATGTACCTCTCCTACGAGTCGTTGCTCAACCTCGGCCTATTGCCCGTGAACTTCCCATCGGACGACGTTGCAGGGGGGCACAAGGAAAGGCGTAGCCCTGACACGCCAGACCAGCCCTTGTCCGTCAATGCGACGAGGTCAGCCAACGGCGGCTGTGTGGGGCCAGGTGACCCCCGGGACGCCCAGTGCACATGTCCTCAGCGTACGGTCCCCCCCGGCACGCCCCGTAGCACTGCCGTTCCCTTGTAAGCCAGAGAACAATAACAGGATGAAAGATTGGCTACTCGGGAGATATGCCTCGTCAACGTTCAATACTTGCCCCCATCGAGCACTACCATGCATGGAGGGGCCACCTATCGAGATGCACGTGGACCCCGCAGCTACGCCTAGGGCATGTCACACCGCGGCTACAGTGCCTCTACACTGGCAGCAGAGGGTCCACGATGACCTACTGCGGGACGAAGCCCTTGGGGTCATTGAACGTGTGCCATACGGCGAGCCTGTGACGTGGTGCCATCGTATGGTAGTCACTCGGAAGCACGACGGCTCCCCACGCAGGACCGTGGACCTCTCCCCCCTTAACAAGTTCTGCCAACGTGAGACCTTCGCCACTGAGTCCCCGTTCCACCTTGCACGCCGCGTCCCTAAGGGCACCTGGAAGACCGTCACGGACGCCTGGAACGGCTACCACAGTGTCCCCCTGCGTGAGTCGGATCGCCACCTCACTACCTTCATCACACCCTTCGGCCGTTGGCGCTACACCAGGGCACCACAGGGTTTCCTGTCATCAGGGGATGGCTACAACCGTCGGTTTGATGCCGTCCTCTCGGACTATGAACGCAAGGAACGTTGCGTGGATGATACCATCCACTATGACACCGACCTGGAGCAACACTGGTGGAGGACCATCGACTTCCTGACGCGTGTCGGCCGGTCAGGAATCGTGTTGAACTCAGACAAGTTTCAGTTCGCGGAGAGGTGCGTCGATTTTGCTGGCTTCAGGGTGTCGGAATCTACCATCGAACCGCTCCCGAAATACTTGGACGCCATCCGGGACTTCCCCACCCCTAGCTCCACGACGGACATCAGGAGTTGGTTCGGCCTTGTCAACCAGGTGGCCAACTACGCCCAGTTGCGTGACACGATGGCTCCATTTAAGCCGTTCCTCAGCCCACGCTGTGTGTTCCTATGGTCCCCCGTTCTGGAGGAGGCCTTCCAGGCGTCCAAGCAAGCCATAATGGAGGCCATCCGTGAGGGCGTGGAGATCTACGACATGCAGAAGCGTACCTGCCTCCGCCCTGACTGGTCCATGCGTGGCATTGGCTACTTCCTGCTCCAGCAACATTGTCACTGTGCCTCGGGCATACCGGACTGCTGTCCAGGTGGATGGAGGATCACCCTCGCGGGCTCACGTTTCCTGTCCCCTGCGGAGCAACACTATGCGGCCGTCGAGGGAGAGGCCCTAGCTGTGGCCTGGGGTCTGGAACAGACGCGGGTACTTCACGCAGGGGTCCGACAACCTCGTCGTGGTCACCGACCATAAGCCGTTGGTGAAGATCTTTGGCGACCGTACGCTGGATGAGATCACAAACTCGCGTCTGTTTAGACTCACGCAGCGCACCCTCCCATGGCGCTTTGACATTGTGCATCTGCCTGGCAAGAGCAACTATGCCGCTGATGCCACGTCGAGGCATCCTTCCCCCTCGGGCTCAGCGAACGGCCTCTCATTGGGGCTGCCGAGCGGGCCTGACGCCGTGGAGTCAGCACTCATGGCCTCCATCCGCGACGACGCACGGGAGCTCGGAGCCGTCTCTTGGCCCCTCCTCGCACGGGAGACAGCAGCTGACGGATGCCTCGGCCACCTCCTCCAACTCATCGAGCAGGAGGGTGGGATTGACGTAAATGACCCTGCCCTGGCGAGTCTGTCATCGGTCTGTGAGTCCATCTACGCACAGGACGGCGTCCTGCTCTATCGGGACCGCGTCGTGGTCTCCCCATCCCTCCGTGGGAGAGTCCTTCAGCATCTCCATGCCGCCCACCAGGGAACCTCAGCGATGGGGCAGCATGCCCGAGCCATAGTTTACTGGCCCGGGATGTCCGGGGACATTCAGGCCACCAGGGACGGATGTGCAGACTGCAACCGCAATGCTCCGTCACAGGCGGCTACACCCCCCCTGCCGTCCTCACCCCCGTCCACGCCATTCGAGGCGGTGTTTGCTGACTTCTTCGACTATGGGGGCCGCCACTACCTAGTTGTCGGGGACCGTCTCTCGGGCTGGGTAGAGGTCCTGAGCTCTACGGCGGGTACTGCCCTGGCGGGCTCAGCTGGCCTGGTCCAACACCTCCGTTCATTCTTCGCCACCTTCGGCGTACCGGAGGAGCTCTCGAGCGACGGTGGTCCGGAATTCAAGGCGAGCCACACTGAGGATTTCCTCCGCTTATGGCACGTCAAACACCGTGTGTCGTCCGTTAGCTTCCCGCAGTCTAATGGGACGGCAGAAGTTGCGGTTAAGACCGCTAAGCGCCTCCTTATGTCCAACACCGGCCCGTCGGGCGGCCTTGATCAGGACCGCTTCCTGCGTGCTATGCTGCAGCTGCGAAACACGCCTGACCCCGACTGCAAACCTCTCGCCAGCGCAGATCATCTTCGGCCGCCCCCTTCGTGGCTCGCTCTCCTTCGTGAACCGCCTCGAGAAGTTCTCGAACCCGCACATCCGCCTGCTATGGCGCGAGGCATGGGCGGCGAAGGAGGACGCCCTTCGGACCCGTATGTCCCGTACCACCGAGTCTCTGGGGACTCACTCAAGACCCGCTCCGCCCATTGGCACTCGGCGAAAGGGTATTCCTCCAGAACCAGCAAGGGCCCAAGCCCCCATAAATGGGACAGGTCAGGGATCGTGGTGGAGTCGCCGGGCCACGACCAGTATCGGATCAGGGTTGACGGTTCGGGACGTTTGACACTGCGCAACCGGCGCTTCCTCCGTGCCTATACGCCGGCCACACCCTGCGCCCGTGAGCAGCCGGCTGCGCCCTTGCCGCCGCCCGCTGCTCTGGACCATCAGCCCCCACCTATCCACCCGGGCTGGGCGACGCCCCAGGGGATCGCTCAGCGGCCGGCTGTTGGACCCCGCGACTCGGCTATGGGCGCTTCCCCACCGGCACCTGCCGGTGAGGCGTCCTCTGACCTCACCGTTCCTACGGGTGCCTTCCTGGGCGCACCGGTGCCGCAGTCGCCGCCGATGCTGCCCCAGCCTACTCGGCCAGGCCGCGTGAGGAGGCCGCCTGCACGTTACGAGCCCGAGTCCGGCAGCTGGATTTAGACCGTTAACCTATTCCGTCCCATAGCTTTCCGGTCTGGGAGGATGAAGAGTTTATCGCCGGCCACAAGAGGGCAGCGTCACTGCTGTCGCTGCCCGGATATGCCGTGCTTTGACCCGGTAGTGCTTAGCGGCCATTTTAGTTCACATGTTGTTCATTCACTCCGCCTCGAGTTGAGACGTTCATCCACTCACTCATGTAAGACTGTTTCCACTACTGTTTAGTGTGTCTTTAATATATGTAATTGAATATATGTGTATTGGTCATGACATGCATGTATGTAATACTTTGTCAGCTTATCCTGCGGCATTGCTCTGTTTCAGGGTGTCGTCATCTTTGTCAATAAAGTACCAAGACTGACATTGAGGAGTGTGTTTCTTCATGTAAGACTTGTGTTTCTGATAAATTCAACCACCTGTCTGCTCTCACATTCTTCTATTCTGCAAATTTGGGGTGGGACACAATAAATAAAGCTTCGCCAGTTTGTTTGTTTTATTGCACAGTCAAGACATAACAATAACGGCATCATGCTGTTCCAGGTGTGTCGTATGCATGTACATTGAAGTTAAATAACAGTGTGAAATGTAAAATAAAGTGTAAGTAGTTTCAAAACAATGTAACAGTGGCAATATATATAGCAGCAGACACGCCTTAGTGCAAGTTAGGTGTCAGTATTAAAAAACAGTGGCAATATATATATATATATAATAACAATAGAAAATCGTTACCACTCTTATTATTGTGGTCTTTAATTTTTTTATAGTCCTGCCTGAGTTTCTTTATTTCTACCCGGCATCCGTGTGCACTGTGCACGATTCCCAGCTCAAGTAGCGAACATCGCTCAAAACATTTGGAGTTGGGAACTGCTTTCTGTAGAAGCTGCTGCATCCCGTCCTCGGAGTAAATTGCCAGAAGCGCCGACACTTCCTCATCATTCCACCGCTCCGGTGTTGTAGTACGTGTGGTCATAACTGCTTTAAAGTACAAAAAAACTACTCGCTCAGGTGTGGATGTGGTTTTGTAGCCGCCACACAAGTTTCAGTGGAGACAGCATATATCAATATTATAATCTGATATTAAATCATTTACCAATATTGCTTTAGATGCTAGAGATCTTATGTTTAAGAGACCACATTTAATCTTCCTGTTTTGTTGCACTGTAGTAGTTGTTACATTTACTTTTATTAGGTTATTATGTATGACACCTCTATTAGGTTTTACCTTAAATTGTCCTTGGGCAGACACACACACCGCTAATATTGGGTATTTTATTGGGTTCGGGATTCCTATGGGTGACTGCCTAGGAGAGAGCGCAGAGAAGCGTGTAAGACTGCGACTCTGCCTCCTGGTCTCAACTCCAGTTTGTCATGGATTACGTCCACAAAGCCCTGAAATGTTTGCCGAAATGAGATCTGCACCTTTCAAAGTAGGGTGAATGCCGTCTCTCTTAATCAGACCAGGTTTTCCCCAGAAGGCTGTCCAATTATTTACGAAGCCCACATTGTTTGCTGGGCACCACCAAGACAACCAGCGCTGAAATTATGACATGCGGCTATACATGTCATCATTGATCAGATTGGGGAGGGGACCAGAGAAGATTACGGTGTCCGACATTGTTTTAGCATAACTACACACCGACTCCACATTAAGTTTGGTGCATTCTGATTGGCGTAAACGAACATCATTACCACCGACGTGAATAACAATCCTACCGTATTTATGTTTATTTTTATCCAGCAGTTTAAGATGCGCCTCAACGTCGCCCGCTCTGGCCCCCGGAATGCATGTGACTGTGGAGGCTTCGGTCTCTAAATTCACGTGTCTCATAATAGAGCTACGAATAACCAGAGTTGGCTTCTCAGCGGGTGTCTCGCTGAGTGGGGAATATCTGTTAGATACGTGAACGGGTTGGTGGGGACCTGCGGGTTTCGCGTTATGCCCCTTCTGAACAGTCACCCAGTCTCCCTGCTGCTCGGGAGTTGCCGGGGGACGGCTAAGAGGAGCTACCTTTTGCCGGTCCGCACATGCTAACATGGGCTTTACTTTAGCTGAGTTACTTTCTAAGATGCGGAGCCGGGCTTCTATGGCTATGATTCCCGCCTCCAACCTAACAACTATACTACATTTAACACATGTATCCTTACCAGTAAAGGAGGCCGAGAAGTAACCAAACATGAGACAGGAAGAGCAGGAAATAGCACCAGAGGGTGGGGAAAGAGCCATGGCTAGCTATCAAGCTAAAGTAGCTACCGTTAGCAAACCCGAAAAAAGTGTAGGCAACTGTGGAGTTACAGTCGCTAAGAGAAGGAGAGTTGTGAGTGCTTAAGCTGTAGTAACGTGTGATTACAACGTCAGGCACTTGCCGTGATCAAGAGTTTTAAAACGATCGATTAAGTTTAAGTTAATAAGCTATCAGCAACAGAACAGGCACACGGGATACCCGGAGATGACAACAACAACAACAACCGGAAGTTACAACGTGCTCACCGCAATAGGTTCCTCCTTCCGCTGCAAGGATCATTAATCCCTGTGATGTTTCTCCAATTGTGCCATCGACTACTCTCTGTAATAAGTTTCTTACATTATTTATTGAAAAAGGATCTGCTCTTAGGCTAGCCCACACTAGTGCTACCCCAGATCCTGCTTCTTTTCTGTGCCCTGCTGCCCTCGACCACTTTGAGCCTGTATCCCTCTCTTCTCTCTCGGATGTAGTCATGCACCTGCGGCCGACAATCTGCACCTCAGACCTGCATCCCTCTCGCCTTCTCAGAGATGTTTTCGAATCAGTTGGAACAAGTATTTTATTACTTATAAATACCTCTCTTAGCTCAGGATGTGTCCCAGCTGCCTTCAAACATGCCGTGGTGCAGCCACTACTTAAAAAGAAAAATCTCGACCCTTCCATTCTCGAAAATTTTAGCTCATCTCCCAGCTACCTTTTTTTATCTAAAGCCCTGGAGCGAGTAGTCTACGCCCAGCTGCAGTATTTTTTTAAACCGTGCAAGGCATCCATGAAAAGTTTCAGTCTGGCTTCAAACCCATGCACCAGCACTGAAACAGCCCTTTTAAGAGTCTTTAATGATCTGCTCCTAGCCTCCGACTCAGGTAGCCCAGCTGTCCTGGTGCTGTTAGACCTGACTGCTGCCTTCGACACTGTGGACCATAGCATCCTGTTGTCACAGCTTGAACAGTCCGCTGGCATCACAGGCTCTGCCCTTGCATGGTTCAGGTCCTACCTGACAGACCGTAGCTTTTCAGTGCAGCTAGGTGCCTTCTCCTCTGCCAAGCCCCTCTTATCTGTGGGGTTCCCCAAGGCTCAATTCTGGGCCACATCCTTTTTCTAGTACATACTGCCCCTAGGTTGAATTCCAACAAACCACAACACAACTCCCACGACGATGTACGGATCCATCTGCCACTCAATTCAAATGGACTGCTTGACAGAGATCAAATCCTGGCTGAGCCAACATTTCCTCCAACCTCAATCAGAGCAAGACTGAGGTTATCTTTTTGGACCCCAACCTCCAGCCTCCTAGGTTGATATTCTGGGCCCCTCAAAAATAATATCCCCCTCTGTCACGAACCTTGGAGTGACCTTCAATCGCGCTTTTTTAAATTCGATAAGCAGGTCAGCAGCGTAGTGTAAAAAACCTTTTTTTTTGTTTTTTTTATAAATACGACTATTGGCCAAGACCAAGTCGTTTTTATCTTTTTAAAGACCTGGAAAGGGTTATTAACGCCTTTGTTACCTCGAGGTGGACTACTGCAACGCTCTGTACGTGGGTATGGACCAGGCGTCAATTAAACGCCTGCAGCTAGGGAGACTGGGTCAGGATTCACCGTCCTAACCGGGACCACAAGCTGCTATCCTTCTGGACGGCGCCGATGAAGGTCACCGCTCAACTGGGGTCAGCCACCTTTCGTTTGGCCGACGGATCACGGTGGCATGCAAGCCGGCTTCGGAAGGTGGCACCGCCCCCCATCGTGGACCCAGGGAGGACGGGGACTTTGTTTTTCCTGATGAGCAGTTGCAGGGTCCAGCCGGGTTCCCACCTGAGCCGGTTGAGCCAGTGGTTCGTTTTGAAGCTCATCCGGCCCGTGTCCGGGTCAGACCAAGATACTTGGAGGACTATATTGTGAGCTTGTGACTCTCAGGGGTAATGTTCAGAGCATAGTCTGTTGCGTGGCAGAATAATCCACATGGCTATGCTGGTGACTGGCAGTCTACCCAGTTCATCTAGAGTAGATAGCTAAAAGTTAATTGGGTTCCTTGGGGAGGGGTAAATGTTATGTATGTGTCACATCAGTGTGACTGTGCCTTTAAGATGGCACCGGGAGTTTTGGGATGTGTGAACCGGATACAGTTGTGTTGTTGTGGTGTTGTCATGGAAGCGTATGCAACAACGTGTTCAATAAACGGTCAACCTAAATGTCGTAGTCCATAGTCTTACATATACAACAGGGCCCCCGTGTCTAATTCCCAATCTGCCGTTTTCAGGCCTTGGTGCTAGTATTAGCCTTATCATATTCACCGTCGGGTCGACGATGCAAAAGTGGGGGGTAGATGTGACCGGACGTCACGTCTCCTCCCTCTGCGACGCTGCTTGGCACCATGCCAGCGCACCTGCTATTTAAGTGGAGACAAATCTGCTCCCTCCCCCTCCGCTTCTCCTTGAATGTGGCCGCGTGGATTGTTTGGCGTGGCAGCTCGCGCATCACACTCTCTACCAGACAGGTAAAACCTCTTGCATTTCTGTCATCTATTCATGGGCACGAGCGACACCCGGCTTGACACTACTCTGTCTTAGCGCAGCTGACGCCCGGTGCGTTTGAGGAGGATTGGCTCCGGAGGTTCCCGGTTTTGCAGTGTTGCAACTATTGGTGAGTTGCCGTTGTCAGCCGTGTTCTCACCTTCAGCTTGGTTCCTCTGGTGTACTGACTGTTATTAATAGCCGCTTTCACACCGCAGGACTTGCGGTACTTTAGTGCCGGCACTAAAGTACCACTAAAGTACCACGGCACTAAATCCGCCAGGGGGCTAGTGCCAATCGCATTCACACCGCAGTACTTTCCCTGAGGCACGATTACGCTGACGTCACTTCGTCTTCTTCTTCTCTGGGTTTACTGGCAGACCGCAAAACCACTTCACGGCGAGTACAACAAAAAAACGAGAGAAGAAGAACTACACGGGGGGGGGGGGAGGGGGTATAAAGCCCATCCGCTGTATGAGGCATTTGTTTACTTTCCGACCTCAGACATGATGGAGTTCATAAGGGTAATTTACAAATAAAATACCCCATTATAACAATGGACTTTATCTTTATGTATTTATTATATATTACCCCCTCAGGCTGATCTTGGAAAAGGACATCAACCCTTGTTTGGTGTGTTTTTCCCTTATTTATCTAAAACAAATGACGTGTTAATGTGTGTAATGAAGAGTTTATCGTCGGCCACAAGAGGGCAGCGTCACTGCTGTCGCTGCCCGGATATGCCGTGCTTTGACCCGGTAGTGCTTAGCGGCCATTTTAGTTCACATGTTGTTCATTCACTCCGCCTCGAGTTGAGACGTTCATCCACTCACTCATGTAAGACTGTTTCCACTACTGTTTAGTGTGTCTTTAATATATGTAATTTAATATATGTGTATTGGTCATGACATGCATGTATGTAATACTTTGTCAGCTTATCCTGCGGCATTGCTCTGTTTCAGGGTGTCGTCATCTTTGTCAATAAAGTACCAAGACTGACATTGAGGAGTGTGTTTCTTCATGACGACACCATGGTCATTGTTGGATGCCCTATCCCCGGCTGCGAGTTCGAATCCGAAGACTTGTCTGAAGCACTCGTCATTGCTATATTGACGATTCATGGATTTAGCCACCAGCACGCAGCGCCTGTCATGGCCGCCCCAGCCCCTCACGGCCCGAGACTCGATCGGCCCAAAGTTGATGTGGGCGTGTCGATAGAGGAATGGAACGTGTTCATCCGCCGATGGGACGTATTCCGCGCCGGCTAGGCATAGGGGATCCCAGGCCCCTTCCAGCTGTTTCAGTGCGCTGGACCTGTACTTGGAGACAGCCTGTGAAAGCTGCTCCCGACGCCGCTTCAGGGGACCCTTGCCAGACCTAATCACCGTATGCGGTCCCTAGCTGTCATCCCAGTCGCTACATGCGTCCTGCGCACCGAGCTCCTTCAGCTCCGCCAGGAACGCGATGAGACATTCCGTGCATTCGCTGCCAGAGTGCGGGGTAAAGCAGAGACATGTGCATATAATGCGTATGCGAGTGTGGTAAGGACGTGGACTATACCGACCACATCATCCGTGATGTTCTGCTCAATGGCATTTATGACTCGGACATACGCCGCGAGACGCTGGGGACACCTGACGTCCTGGTTAAGCCAGTTAATGACGTAATTGCACTCGTCGAGAACAGAGAGATGGCCGCTAACGCTCTCCCGTCGTCCTCCCCTATCAGGCCATGTCGTCCTTCCGGCGCCTGAAGACGACTCACGACGACCCCCGCACCCGAGCCCTGCGGACGGGGCTAAACGTGCCTCGTGCCGGAATGTAAGAGCGTCTTAACGTCTTCACGGAGGGGCCTCCGCGGTGGAATCCTAAGCCTCACCAGGTGTGCATCGGTGCTATAGGGCCCCGCCGACGACAGAGGCGTCAAAGCCGTCGTCCGACAGTCAACAGGCCGCCCATGGGGTCGGAGCCGGTCTCCCAGGCTCTCATCGGTGCAAGCTGGGGCCCGCCCTGGCCGACGTCACAGGAGCCATCGCCGACGCCGCGCCCCGACGTCGCACGGATGTGTCAACAGACAAGCACCTATCAGACTCGAGCACCACATCTTCTCCAAGGGCGATGGAGACGGGCCAGGCTGAGAGACCACCCCCGAGCATTAATCACCATCTCGATGGACATGCCAGTCGGGCTGAGGGATGGCACCGGCAACCGGGGCTCGGCCGACGGAGCTCGGATATCCGCCGTCGCGGACACTGGCGCGCAGTCGGACCTTTGGTCGCTGGAGGAGTTCCTGGCCTGCGGTTTCTCGCGGGACGACCTGCGACCCGTCAGCCTCAGCCTGTCAAGCCGCCAACCGCTCCCCTATATCCATCGAGGGGGCGTTCTTCGCTAGGCTCTCGACAACCTGCAGTGGGGGGCGTGTCACATCCTGCCGTTCCATGGTATATGTGAGCAGCTCGGTCCGGGCCATGTACCTCTCCTACGAGTCGTTGCTCAAACCTCGCCTATTGCCCGTGAACTTCCCATCGGACGACGTTGCAGGGGGCACAAGGAAAGGCGTAGCCTGACACGCCAGACCAGCCCTTGTCCGTCAATTGCGACGAGGGTCAGCCAACGGCGGCTGTGTGGGGCCAGGTGACCCCCACGGGACGCCCAGTGCACATGTCCTCAGCGTACGGTCCCCCCGGCACGCCCCGTAGCACTGCCGTTCCCTTGTAAGCCAGAGAACAATAACAGGATGAAAGATTGGCTACTCGGGAGATATGCCTCGTCAACGTTCAATACTTGCCCCATCGAGCACTACCATGCATGGAGGGGCCACCTATCGAGATGCACGTGGACCCCGCAGCTACGCCTAGGGCATGTCACACCGCGGCTACAGTGCCTCTACACTGGCAGCAGAGGGTCCACGATGACCTACTGCGGGACGAAAGCCCTTTGGGGTCATTGACGTGTGCCATACGGCGAGCCTGTGACGTGGTGCCATCGTATGGTAGTCACTCGGAAGCACGACGGCTCCCCACGCAGGACCGTGGACCTCTCCCCCCTTAACAAGTTCTGCCAACGTGAGACCTTCGCCACTGAGTCCCCGTTCCACCTTGCACGCCGCGTCCCTAAGGGCACCTGGAAGACCGTCACGGACGCCTGGAACGGCTACCACAGTGTCCCCCTGCGTGAGTCGGATCGCCACCTCACTACCTTCATCACACCCTTCGGCCGTTGGCGCTACACCAGGGCACCACAGGGTTTCCTGTCATCAGGGGATGGCTACAACCGTCGGTTTGATGCCGTCCTCTCGGACTATGAACGCAAGGAACGTTGCGTGGATGATACCATCCACTATGACACCGACCTGGAGCAACACTGGTGGAGGACCATCGACTTCCTGACGCGTGTCGGCCGGTCAGGAATCGTGTTGAACTCAGACAAGTTTCAGTTCGCGGAGAGGTGCGTCGATTTTGCTGGCTTCAGGGTGTCGGAATCTACCATCGAACCGCTCCCGAAATACTTGGACGCCATCCGGGGACTTCCCCACCCCTAGCTCCACGACGGACATCAGGAGTTGGTTCGGCCTTGTCAACCAGGTGGCCAACTACGCCCAGTTGCGTGACACGATGGCTCCATTTAAGCCGTTCCTCAGCCCACGCTGTGTGTTCCTATGGTCCCCCGTTCTGGAGGAGGCCTTCCAGGCGTCCAAGCAAGCCATAATGGAGGCCATCCGTGAGGGCGTGGAGATCTACGACATGCAGAAGCGTACCTGCCTCCGCCCTGACTGGTCCATGCGTGGCATTGGCTACTTCCTGCTCCAGCAACATTGTCACTGTGCCTCGGGCATACCGGACTGCTGTCCAGGTGGATGGAGGATCACCCTCGCGGGCTCACGTTTCCTGTCCCCTGCGGAGCAACACTATGCGGCCGTCGAGGGAGAGGCCCTAGCTGTGGCCTGGGGTCTGGAACAGACGCGGTACTTCACGCAGGGGTCCGACAACCTCGTCGTGGTCACCGACCATAAGCCGTTGGTGAAGATCTTTGGCGACCGTACGCTGGATGAGATCACAAACTCGCGTCTGTTTAGACTCACGCAGCGCACCCTCCCATGGCGCTTTGACATTGTGCATCTGCCTGGCAAGAGCAACTATGCCGCTGATGCCACGTCGAGGCATCCTTCCCCCTCGGGCTCAGCGAACGGCCTCTCATTGGGGCTGCCGAGCGGGCCTGACGCCGTGGAGTCAGCACTCATGGCCTCCATCCGCGACGACGCACGGGAGCTCGGAGCCGTCTCTTGGCCCCTCCTCGCACGGGAGACAGCAGCTGACGGATGCCTCGGCCACCTCCTCCAACTCATCGAGCAGGAGGGTGGGATTGACGTAAATGACCCTGCCCTGGCGAGTCTGTCATCGGTCTGTGAGTCCATCTACGCACAGGACGGCGTCCTGCTCTATCGGGACCGCGTCGTGGTCTCCCCATCCCTCCGTGGGAGAGTCCTTCAGCATCTCCATGCCGCCCACCAGGGAACCTCAGCGATGGGGCAGCATGCCCGAGCCATAGTTTACTGGCCCGGGATGTCCGGGGACATTCAGGCCACCAGGGACGGATGTGCAGACTGCAACCGCAATGCTCCGTCACAGGCGGCTACACCCCCCCTGCCCGTCCTCACCCCCGTCCACGCCATTCGAGGCGGTGTTTGCTGACTTCTTCGACTATGGGGGCCGCCACTACCTAGTTGTCGGGGACCGTCTCTCGGGCTGGGTAGAGGTCCTGAGCTCTACGGCGGGTACTGCCCTGGCGGGCTCAGCTGGCCTGGTCCAACACCTCCGTTCATTCTTCGCCACCTTCGGCGTACCGGAGGAGCTCTCGAGCGACGGTGGTCCGGAATTCAAGGCGAGCCACACTGAGGATTTCCTCCGCTTATGGCACGTCAAACACCGTGTGTCGTCCGTTAGCTTCCCGCAGTCTAATGGGACGGCAGAAGTTGCGGTTAAGACCGCTAAGCGCCTCCTTATGTCCAACACCGGCCCGTCGGGCGGCCTTGATCAGGACCGCTTCCTGCGTGCTATGCTGCAGCTGCGAAACACGCCTGACCCCGACTGCAACCTCTCGCCAGCGCAGATCATCTTCGGCCGCCCCCTTCGTGGCTCGCTCTCCTTCGTGAACCGCCTCGAGAAGTTCTCGAACCCGCACATCCGCCTGCTATGGCGCGAGGCATGGGCGGCGAAGGAGGACGCCCTTCGGACCCGTATGTCCCGTACCACCGAGTCTCTGGGGACTCACTCAAGACCGCTCCGCCCATTGGCACTCGGCGAAAGGGTATTCCTCCAGAACCAGCAAGGCCCAAGCCCCCATAAATGGGACAGGTCAGGGATCGTGGTGGAGTCGCCGGGCCACGACCAGTATCGGATCAGGGTTGACGGTTCGGGACGTTTGACACTGCGCAACCGGCGCTTCCTCCGTGCCTATACGCCGGCCACACCCTGCGCCCGTGAGCAGCCGGCTGCGCCCTTGCCGCCGCCCGCTGCTCTGGACCATCAGCCCCCCACCTATCCACCCGGGCTGGGCGACGCCCCAGGGGATCGCTCAGCGGCCGGCTGTTGGACCCCGCGACTCGGCTATGGGCGCTTCCCCACCGGCACCTGCCGGTGAGGCGTCCTCTGACCTCACCGTTCCTACGGGTGCCTTCCTGGGCGCACCGGTGCCGCAGTCGCCGCCGATGCTGCCCCAGCCTACTCGGCCAGGCCGCGTGAGGAGGCCGCCTGCACGTTACGAGCCCGAGTCCGGCAGCTGGATTTAGACCGTTAACCTATTCCGTCCCATAGCTTTCCGGTCTGGGGAGGATGAAGAGTTTATCGCCGGCCACAAGAGGGCAGCGTCACTGCTGTCGCTGCCCGGATATGCCGTGCTTTGACCCGGTAGTGCTTAGCGGCCATTTTAGTTCACATGTTGTTCATTCACTCCGCCTCGAGTTGAGACGTTCATCCACTCACTCATGTAAGACTGTTTCCACTACTGTTTAGTGTGTCTTTAATATATGTAATTGAATATATGTGTATTGGTCATGACATGCATGTATGTAATACTTTGTCAGCTTATCCTGCGGCATTGCTCTGTTTCAGGGTGTCGTCATCTTTGTCAATAAAGTACCAAGACTGACATTGAGGAGTGTGTTTCTTCATGTAAGACTTGTGTTTCTGATAAATTCAACCACCTGTCTGCTCTCACATTCTTCTATTCTGCAAATTTGGGGTGGGACACAATAAATAAAGCTTCGCCAGTTTGTTTGTTTTATTGCACAGTCAAGACATAACAATAACGGCATCATGCTGTTCCAGGTGTGTCGTATGCATGTACATTGAAGTTAAATAACAGTGTGAAATGTAAAATAAAGTGTAAGTAGTTTCAAAACAATGTAACAGTGGCAATATATATAGCAGCAGACACGCCTTAGTGCAAGTTAGGTGTCAGTATTAAAAACAGTGGCAATATATATATATATAATAACAATAGAAAATCGTTACCACTCTTATTATTGTGGTCTTTAATTTTTTTATAGTCCTGCCTGAGTTTCTTTATTTCTACCCGGCATCCGTGTGCACTGTGCACGATTCCCAGCTCAAGTAGCGAACATCGCTCAAAACATTTGGAGTTGGGAACTGCTTTCTGTAGAAGCTGCTGCATCCCGTCCTCGGAGTAAATTGCCAGAAGCGCCGACACTTCCTCATCATTCCACCGCTCCGGTGTTGTAGTACGTGTGGTCATAACTGCTTTAAAGTACAAAAAAACTACTCGCTCAGGTGTGGATGTGGTTTTGTAGCCGCCACACAAGTTTCAGTGAGACAGCATATATCAATATTATAATCTGATATTAAATCATTTACCAATATTGCTTTAGATGCTAGAGATCTTATGTTTAAGAGACCACATTTAATCTTCCTGTTTTGTTGCACTGTAGTAGTTGTTACATTTACTTTTATTAGGTTATTATGTATGACACCTCTATTAGGTTTTACCTTAAATTGTCCTTGGGCAGACACACACACCGCTAATATTGGGTATTTTATTGGGTTCGGGATTCCTATGGGTGACTGCCTAGGAGAGAGCGCAGAGAAGCGTGTAAGACTGCGACTCTGCCTCCTGGTCTCAACTCCAGTTTGTCATGGATTACGTCCACAAAGCCCTGAAATGTTTGCCGAAATGAGATCTGCACCTTTCAAAGTAGGGTGAATGCCGTCTCTCTTAATCAGACCAGGTTTTCCCCAGAAGGCTGTCCAATTATTTACGAAGCCCACATTGTTTGCTGGGCACCACCAAGACAACCAGCGCTGAAATTATGACATGCGGCTATACATGTCATCATTGATCAGATTGGGGAGGGGACCAGAGAAGATTACGGTGTCCGACATTGTTTTAGCATAACTACACACCGACTCCACATTAAGTTTGGTGCATTCTGATTGGCGTAAACGAACATCATTACCACCGACGTGAATAACAATCCTACCGTATTTATGTTTATTTTTATCCAGCAGTTTAAGATGCGCCTCAACGTCGCCCGCTCTGGCCCCCGGAATGCATGTGACTGTGGAGGCTTCGGTCTCTAAATTCACGTGTCTCATAATAGAGCTACGAATAACCAGAGTTGGCTTCTCAGCGGGTGTCTCGCTGAGTGGGGAATATCTGTTAGATACGTGAACGGGTTGGTGGGGACCTGCGGGTTTCGCGTTATGCCCCTTCTGAACAGTCACCCAGTCTCCCTGCTGCTCGGGAGTTGCCGGGGGACGGCTAAGAGGAGCTACCTTTTGCCGGTCCGCACATGCTAACATGGGCTTTACTTTAGCTGAGTTACTTTCTAAGATGCGGAGCCGGGCTTCTATGGCTATGATTCCCGCCTCCAACCTAACAACTATACTACATTTAACACATGTATCCTTACCAGTAAAGGAGGCCGAGAAGTAACCAAACATGAGACAGGAAGAGCAGGAAATAGCACCAGAGGGTGGGGAAAGAGCCATGGCTAGCTATCAAGCTAAAGTAGCTACCGTTAGCAAACCCGAAAAAAGTGTAGGCAACTGTGGAGTTACAGTCGCTAAGAGAAGGAGAGTTGTGAGTGCTTAAGCTGTAGTAACGTGTGATTACAACGTCAGGCACTTGCCGTGATCAAGAGTTTTAAAACGATCGATTAAGTTTAAGTTAATAAGCTATCAGCAACAGAACAGGCACACGGGATACCCGGAGATGACAACAACAACAACAACCGGAAGTTACAACGTGCTCACCGCAATAGGTTCCTCCTTCCGCTGCAAGGATCATTAATCCCTGTGATGTTTCTCCAATTGTGCCATCGACTACTCTCTGTAATAAGTTTCTTACATTATTTATTGAAAAAGGATCTGCTCTTAGGCTAGCCCACACTAGTGCTACCCCAGATCCTGCTTCTTTTCTGTGCCCTGCTGCCCTCGACCACTTTGAGCCTGTATCCCTCTCTTCTCTCTCGGATGTAGTCATGCACCTGCGGCCGACAATCTGCACCTCAGACTGCATTCCCTCTCGCCTTCTCAGAGATGTTTTCGAATCAGTTGGAACAAGTATTTTATTACTTATAAATACCTCTCTTAGCTCAGGATGTGTCCCAGCTGCCTTCAAACATGCCGTGGTGCAGCCACTACTTAAAAAGAAAAATCTCGACCCTTCCATTCTCGAAAATTTTAGGCTCATCTCCCAGCTACCTTTTTTTATCTAAAGCCCTGGAGCGAGTAGTCTACGCCCAGCTGCAGTATTTTTTTAACCGTGCAAGGCATCCATGAAAAGTTTCAGTCTGGCTTCAAACCCATGCACAGCACTGAAACAGCCCTTTTAAGAGTCTTTAATGATCTGCTCCTAGCCTCCGACTCAGGTAGCCCAGCTGTCCTGGTGCTGTTAGACCTGACTGCTGCCTTCGACACTGTGGACCATAGCATCCTGTTGTCACAGCTTGAACAGTCCGCTGGCATCACAGGCTCTGCCCTTGCATGGTTCAGGTCCTACCTGACAGACCGTAGCTTTTCAGTGCAGCTAGGTGCCTTCTCCTCTGCCAAAGCCCCTCTTATCTGTGGGGTTCCCCAAGGCTCAATTCTGGGCCACATCCTTTTTCTACTGTACATACTGCCCCTAGGTTGAATTCCAACAAACCACAACATCCCCTCCCACGCCGACGATGTACGGATCCATCTGCCACTCAATTCAAATGGACTGCTTGACAGAGATCAAATCCTGGCTGAGCCAACATTTCCTCAACCTCAATCAGAGCAAGACTGAGGTTATCTTTTTTGGACCCCAACCTCCAGCCTCCTAGGTTGATATTCTGGGCTCCCTCAAAAATAATATCCTCCCCTCTGTCACGAACCTTGGAGTGACCTTCAATCGCGCTTTTAAATTCGATAAGCAGGTCAGCAGCGTAGTAAAAACCTGTTTTTTTTTGTTTTTTTTATAAATACGACTATTGGCCAAGACCAAGTCGTTTTTATCTTTTAAAGACCTGGAAAGGGTTATTAACGCCTTTGTTACCTCGAGGTTGGACTACTGCAACGCTCTGTACGTGGGTATGGACCAGGCGTCAATTAAACGCCTGCAGCTAGTGCAGAACGCAGCTGCACGTCTTCTGACTGGCCACAAAAATCACCCCAATTCTGACCTCACTTCAATGGCTTCCAATTCGGTTCAGAATTGATTTAAACTCCTTTTATTTGTTTTTAAAGCCCTAAATGGGCTGGCTCCAGCCTATATAGCTGAACTTCTCCAGCGCTACACCCCAGCCAGAGATTTAAGGTCTGCTGACCAGCTGCTGCTGATAGTGCCCAAGACCAGGCTCAAAACCCAAGGGCACCGAGCCTTCGCAGCAGCGGGCCCTAGGCTCTGGAACACTCTGCCCCTCCATGTGAGGTCGACCCAGACCCTAGGGGTTTTTAAATCTACTCTTAAAAATACACTTTTTCTCCCTGGCCTTTTAGTCAGAGCGGAGCACGACACCTCACTCTGTGTTTTTTATATATCTGTTGTAATTTATTGTGATTGTAGTAATGTGTTAAATCGCTTTTAAACGTGCTTTATAAATAAACTTTGATTTTATTTGATTTGACAGTACACCTCAAATACATCACTACACAACCTGTGGTATTTGAACATAAGGGAAGGACATGTTTATAATATGCTGCAAAACACAACAGATATGCAGGGTTGCGAGTCTGTTTCTAAGGCCATTTTATTTTTGGTAGTCTGATCATTTTAACAAGAGAATAGGATCAAACTGAAAACATCGCAAATGTGTTCTAGATACATGAATCATTGGTTCTTTTAGACCAGAACAGACTGCTAACTCAACAGGAACTATCAAAAACATCCCAATCAAAGTTTAAAGTCACAACATTTTATTAAACAAACAGATTATTGGAGAAACTACTCGGCAGATGAATGAACAGTGAAACTCGCACAGGACTTTAAGGTGAATACTTTAACCTGTTAAGCCCCGAGCCTGTTTTTCAGGTTTCATGCTCGAAAATGACATTCCCAGAACAAATGACCATATCTTCCCTTCTAAAAAGGGTTAAATTAATAATCTTTTTTCCTCAAAGTAATGATAAACTTGTGAGTTGGATGTAGAAAAGTCGGATTCAATATAGATGTTTTTTATTTTATAGAAAATTCAGATTGAACATGGTAAAAAACTGTAAATTATAGTGTCCATCCAAAAAATATTTAGTACTTATAGTGAAAACTAACCTTGGATGATGGGTTAGTAGACTAAAAGCTTTAGGAATCCGAAGTACAACATATACTAAGTACCCTGTATCAAGATTGATGCAAAGCAAGTGATATTTGACCTTTTTAGACAGATTTAGCACAAAAAAAACCCTCTTCTGGGGCCATTTGGGTGGATTGTTCACATATCTGGCCCCCCTTGCTGGATTTTGACATGTGACATCTCTTTCTGACCGTTAGTGCCAATGGAATTGAGGGGAACTCACACATAGTCCTTATTTGGTAATGTGTGTGTAGACACACCGGAAGCAGCAGCCACTCTAGACCGGAAGCAGCAGCCACTCTGGTGGCTACCATTAGCAGCTAACTTTGATCTCCGATTTTTACATAAAAATGGAATTATGGATTATAAATTACATCATTTTTTTATACAGAGACGTTAAAAACCTATAGATTAACCGATTCAGCCGCTTTTTTTCTCGTTTTAATGCAATTGAACACGTCTTTGATCAGATTGACAGCTACGGTGAGACGATCTCACTAGAATCTCTGTAAAGGTACGTGTTGTGATGTCTGTGTTTGCTTCCCCTGTCGCGAGTTCGGATCACTCAGTGATGATACTATATACCTAAATAATCTGTGGAACCTCAGCTTTAAATCTGATATCTTGTATGTGCAGCTACGATAACTAATAAGGGTACTTTCATCTTGAGTTCTGTGCCAATATCCGTTAGCATTTTTCGCTAAGGGGTCATTTAGATGTTTCTTATGAGACTTGTGTTTTGTTTTGGTAAAAATGGTTTATATCATCAGTTAGCTGAGATTATTTCCGTTAATCTGGTATAACACATGAATAGGTTCTTAAATATTAAGATCCCCTAAGACAGCGTCATGAAAAAAAAAAC